>NW_022992023.1:801510-896082 GCF_902827175.1 Gymnodraco acuticeps
CTCCTCCCTCCCTCCTCTCTCTCTGACAGCCCGTCAGTTTCTCATGCAGCTCGCTAAACAGAGGGCGGGGCATCAGGTGATCATGCAGAGCTGAGTGTCTTGGTCAGACTCAGCAGCTGATCTGATCTCTCTCTCTCGTGTCCGGTTATACTTCACTCGCGTTTATGTCCATATCGATCAGATCCAGCTCTCCTGATCGTTCTTTATAGAGAGCACCGATCAAACTATTAAGAGTGAATATCGGACGATAATGACCGGCGGCCAATCGATCGGAGCATCCCTAATTATTAGCGGCTAACGGAAAACCCTGGTGTGTGTGTACGGAGTTCTGGAGTGCCAGCTGTTCTCTGGACAACAAATAATAACAATGGTTTCAAAGGAAAGTAAATACATGGAGGATGATGTTTCAGGATGGACAGGCAGATGTGTTTACTGGACTCTGTGTTCTTGTGTTCAGATAAGCAGCTGGTCCAATACACATCATGCCCCCTACTGGCCTTCCTGGACGGCTGCCTCCCTCATGCAGAGCAGGACGGCAGCAGCAGCAGCAGCTCCTCCTTTAACAGCTCTCAGCTCTCCTCCAGCCCCCCCAGCTGGTTGTGGGGTGGAGCCCCCCCTTAGAGCTGCTGGACTCCAGTGTGGAGTCCAAGCCAACGGCCCGCAGCTCCCTGATCCGTCTGGAGCCTCTGACGGAGGCGGAGGCCAGCGCCGAGACACTCTTCTACCTGTGTGAGCTGAGTCCTGCTGCAGCGGAGGGGGAGGCTCTGCAGGACAGAGTGTGAGCAGGCTCCACACCCTTAGTGGCCCCACTTCCACCTGGGGGCCACCGTGACAAGCAGCAGTTTGTACCCTGTGCACATTTCTACATTTTGCATTGAAGATAACATTTGAGTTACAGAAGTAGGCCACATTGCCATCAAAAGTTATAATTATAGTTTACCAAATCTTTTAATCACCCAAAGCATGATGGGAAGTGTAGTTCCAAAACACAAAACATTCTAATCTAAGTAAAATTAGTACAGCTGACCTTATTCTCTATTTAGTTTTTTTTTGTTACCGTGCATTACGAACAACACATTTTACAAACAACACAGACTTACTTAATAAAAATACTGCAGTGAACTCTAAAACCACAAGAATAAATAAATATGAATGAACAAGGGCTGCTTCTTATAGCATCAGTGTAATATTGCTGCAACTTGTTCATCGGTGAAATACATTATTATTACTATGAACACTACTTATTATTACCAGTGTTTTCTTCAACGCAATGCTCTGAAAAGTGTGGCCTCCTGTGGGAACAGGGACACCGCAGCCAGTATCTTTAGCGCATCCTGGTCAGCGAAGAAGCTGGACCTTGTTTTGTACTCTGAAATATATTTATTCACATGTGTTTTTTATCTTTTGCTCCGTTCTGTCCAAAAATATTCAGATAGTGTCGTGCTCAAGCTGCGGGACCGAAGCAACATTTCGCCAAGAACTGGAGACTAAACAGTTAATGGAAATAAAGACCTGAACATATAACCAGTTAATGCCGTCCAACAAAGACACGGCTATATCAAATTAATTTTTTGTGTAGTAAGTTCATCTGTTATCTCAGTTTGACGACCACCTCTCCCGGTTGTCAAAATAAGGAAGCGGCCTTTATTAAACCATGAAAACATTTATTTTAAAGTAAGAAATTCCTAAATATCCTACGAGCTCCCTGTTCCTTAGTTGAGGTGAGAAAAACAGAGTGGGGGGCTGATCTCAGAGCTGTAAATAGTGTCCCTCAGTACGCTCATGTAGTGGTTTCCTCTGCTGTTCACTGATAGAAGTGTCCCTTCTTATCTAGCCATACTTCACATGGCAGAGACTGTTTATAGTTCACTGCATGGCCATGTCTCTGAGACCCGCCAGCTGTCTCATTGTTGTGGTTACAATAAAGCAAATACTACAATGTACATGTGTCCCTGCTTCTATTATTCTATAACCATGTGCAGACTTATTGTGTGATTTGCCAGCTATTTGCTCCACCTGCGAACATAAAGTGTTGTGACGCTCAAAAGAAAAAACTACTTTAGAAATGTCATTTCACATTTCCGATGATTGATCATACCGGCAGCCTTTCTTATTGGTCTCCTTAACAGTAAGGTGCAAACACACACACATCTTCTCCAGCCTGGATATTGCTGGATTCACATAGAGGGAAACAGCTGCTACTTCTGCATACCTTCATTCATGTAAGAATGTTCAACTCTTCACAGATTTGTATGCTTCTATTCCTACCTCCTAATATTAATTCACAGGACACAATGAAGATAGAACTGCTGAAGAAATCCCTAGCTGAGACTCCGCTTCTGTCAGTGGTAAGGGTAGTTGGACTTTATTTTCTTTCTGTTATGCAGGTCTTTTTAGAAATAAAACACACTGCTTTTACTCAGTTTTATTAAACTGCATACAATATACTTTTACATGTCAAGAGAAAAATTATATTAGGATAAAAGCACAGGTGAGACAATCATACAAATGTACACACAATGTGCCTGCTAGGTACATGAGAAACTACATGCTAATGCTAACACTACCAAATAACTTAGAGAAGTTTTCAAACAACCATTTTCCATTTAAAGTCAAAATGTAACACGAAGCAGGAATGCCTTTGTTGTGATTGTGCAAGCACACAACATGGTGATTAGCTACAGTGATCCACAGCTGGAGTTCTGCTCATACACACCACCATCTAACTTGGTCTACATGTAGTGGCATTCCCATTAGTAATACTGCAGTCAGAGTTCACTGTTACACACAGACAGCTACTGTTAATGTCACATCAGCTTTAAAGGAAACGCATGCCGCTCTGAAAACTATTTACAATGGCAACAGCATGGGGAGCCCCCCCAGCTGCACTGATGCATGCTGGACTTCCTACTGAACTAACACTGAAGCAGGGCATGGTGGGGGTTTCGGGGGGGGGGGGCAGTGCAGTGGCTGCTTCAGTCAAAGTCTCTGTTGACCAGGACCAGAGGAGCCACCAGCGTCCACACATAGAGGGCGATGCAGATCCAGCTGGAGGAGATCTTCACCCACACTGAGGGCCACTTGCTGGTCATGGCCTCGTAGTTAGAGTCAGGACTGCAGAGAGAACACATCACATGACTCACTTAAAGAGCATAACTCGATACAACAAGATTAAACCTCAGTGACGCAGAAATGTGAAACACATGAGGGCAACTCGCTAATATAAACATGACTTCACCCATGATAACTGCAAACATGTTTATTTGGAACACAGGTGTCAAACTCAAATCAAATATTTGCTTGGATATTATTTAAGTTATTACTAAAACCTATTATTTTATATATAGCAGTCTTAAAGTTACAACCGGCCCTTTGAAAGCAACTAAAATGCTAATGTGGCCCGCGATTAAAATAAGTTTGAAAGCCCTGATCTAACAGACTGAAGGTAGCATGAGCAGTCAGTGAGCGGACACCTACCTGTACCAGTTGGTGAGTGTCATCATGATGTAGAGGGAGGCCAGGAACAGCATGAAGTGGAAGAAGGAGTAGGAGTACGTGACTCCATCCTTCTCGTTGTCCACAGCCCGGTTCACTCCCCCCTCCTCAAAGCTGTCAGCCTGCGGCCCGTCCTCGATCAGGGCCGACTCATCACTGGTGAGGGTCAGCTTGTTCACCTGGGCGTTGGACGAGTTACGGATACTGAGGGACAGACAGCTGTTAGCTGGACAGACAGGTTCACTAATGTGGGACTTTATGAAAGATCTCTAAAAGGATCTCCTCACCTGGAGTACAGGACACACATGAGGAAAAGGATCAATCCCACAATCCCCTGGGCATCCCACCACTGCACCACATGGTCCTGCCCCGCGGGGCTGGTGCTGTTCAGTCCGATGATGCCCAGAAGGCTCGGGTTACACTTCCTATCTGTGAGCAACAAAATATTTTCACTACACCCACACACACACCCAACCCACAACCCACCCCACACCACACACACACACACACACACACACACACACACACACCCACACACACACACACACACACACACACACACACACACACACACACACACACACACACACACACACACACACACACACCACACACACACACACACACACACACACACACACACACACACACACCACACACACACACACACACAACAACACACACACACACACACACACACACACACACCCACACACACACACACCTACCAGGCTCGTTAGTCATGGCGGACCAGGTGAGGTACATGGTGTAGAGGGTCACCAGGGAGGACTGCAGCAGGCCGGACCGGGGCTGGGACTCCTGCAGCAGAGAGCAGGCTTCACCAACACCACCCACACACTCACTCAATAGAAGTGCCTATGTCGCCAGAGAGCCTCCTCCCAGCGCTGCATCATTATTTGTATTGTCTCTATGACAATGATATCTTGATAATGTTTCACCACCGATGTACAGACCTGTTTCGTCCCTACTTTAAATTAAGATGGAATAGCTTTTCATCAATACAAGCAACCAGGAGATGCTTGCTCTCAAATTGTGTATGATTGTGCTTCAGTGCCGGAGAGCAAGAAGGACAAATCTGTATGGAGAGAAAAGTCACACACTCACTGGCAGCAACAGCGTCCGGAGGATCCAGTCAAATAAAATGGCTTTCGCGCTTAGTTAGGATAGTTTCTGTGTGAAAGCTGCTTCTCCTCCCAACTCTAACGTGATGTCTTTTGTATTACGTGTGTACTGAGTGGACAGACAATACAGAAAGAAAAACACTGCATGCGATCTCTCACACTGTGCTCAGTTATATAGAACCCTTTTTTTGATCATCAGATGGGTAATGAAAACAGAATTTTGAAGAAACAGAATACGGAACCACAGCATCAGATCTTACCTCAATAAAAAGTTTAAAGGTTTATAGGAAGTCAATAATCTTTTTAATTAAACATGGCGTGGGAAGTGCATGAGCAAGAGGTCACCTGGATGTGCGGCAGGATGGAGAGCACGGAGGAGCCCAGGCACAGCAGCATGTTGATGCTGATGAACACTTTGTTCTCCGTGCAGCCGTTAGAATGGGTGTAGTAGACGTAGAACAGGACCACAGACACCAGAGACATCACGTAGTTTAGAGTGGTGACCGAGAGCAGAGCTGTGGACACAATACAACTGCATTACACACGTCAATACACATGAATGACGGCAGTAAAGGGTTTCCATTTGAACATGTAGGTGCAGTTTATCACAGCGGGGTTATCCATGTGTAATAACAGTCACCATACCTGCATACCAGCAGCGAGAGTTGCCCTCCTCCATTTTCTCCACCCAGGACTCGTTCCAGGAGTGGGCAAAGTCAATGAGTAACACCAGCTGGATCAGGATGAAGCAGAAGGCTCCGGCCATGCCGACGTAGAACCACACTGAGGAGAACGGAGCGAGAAGACGTCACTACATCGTCACACAGAGGTCATGTACACCGTACCCTTACACTGCATGAAGACACCACCCTCCCCATACCTGCTCTGAGGCCAGCAGGCGCCGGGACACTAACAAGAAAAGGACTACAGGACTGAGCAATCTTCATAAACACTGTCAACAGATACTCTCACCAAATTCAAGGCTCTTTTTTCAAGACATTTTGAGATGTGTGGTGTTACAATATGTTTATACTGTGCACACACTTGCATGCTTTGTTGCATTTCTTTCAAGGGGAAAGGACATGTAAGAGAACTGTTACCCGTAGTGAAGGGGCCTTCTGAGATGAAGAATGATCCAATGGTGATGGCAGCTGCTGCAGCAAACTTAAAGAACCAGAACCTGCAACAACAGGTCTGAGATCAGTACTGCGGAATCATCACCACAACATTCATCAGGTGACTCTGTATACATAATGATGGATGGATCGGGGCTCACCCGTTGTGCAGTGCGGCTCGGGGGTCCTGACTGCTCCTGACTTTGACCATGAGCAGGGAGAAGAGCAGGAAGAACATGGCCATGCCGAAGCAGACGCGGTACACAGCCTTATAGCCAACCAGCACATCACAGTTCACATGCCCCTCCACACCAGGGATGGAGGAGCCCATCCCCCCTTCACAGAAACCTGGAATCTGCAGCAGCACACAGCAGGGTTAGCCTTCATGACCAGTTACACAAACCCCCCCTGGAATACTAAGAGAAAGTGATCACAGATTAACTCATGGGAAGATGTTGTGAGGAAACACAGAGTCCTTCATATGTCCTGCACTGTAATCACAAGCTCTCTCCTGTACCTTCTTCAGCTGGCCCTCCATGCCGGGCATCAGCATGATGCAGGCCACAGCTACACCCAGCAGCAGGAAGAAGGCGTAGATCAGGCGGGTCACTGTGGAGTTGTTCCCACTGGGACAACAGCGACTCAGCAAGCAGGGGGCACTGCCACACAGGCAGGGGACCTACACACACACACACACACACACACACACACACACACACACACGTCATTACTCTCATAGCCAGGCAGATAGACAAGTGTGTGTGTGTGTGTGTGTGTGTGTGTGTGTGTGTGTGTGTGTGTGTGTGTGTGTGTGTGTGTGTTGGTGTGTGTTTCGCAATAAGTGACACCGACCTGTTTACACAGTGTCCTGATTTCAACGTTACACAAGCTGCTCTGGTGACGTAATCCGTGTGTTTGTTTTCATGATATGCATGCCAGATAAAAAATATATGTGTGTGTGTGTGTGTGTGATTTAACGCAGACGTTACGTAAGAGCTGTTTTCCAAACAAAGGCAGGCCCATACAGACAACACACACACACACACACACACACACACGCACACACAATACACAGAGTCCGTCAGCAGTACACGGACAGGCTGGGCCTTTGTTATTGCGCAGTCATGACACCATCAGCAGCCAGACACAGAACCACCACCACCCTCCCCTCTCACCCAGCTCGCCATGGAGCACAGTCCCAGCACGGCTCCCATGATGCCCGCGGTGTGTTCTGCTGTGAGATGGTGCTGCGGGTCTCTCAGAGGTGGATGATGCTTATGCGTCTGCGTCTGCGTCTCCGTCTCCGTCTCCTGCTTCTGCTTCTTCTTCTTCTGTCTCTCTGTGTAATATGCACAGCAGCGCTCTGCTGCCCCCCCCAGGCCGCTCCCACAGGCTGTTCACTGGGTTTTTTTGGGGTCCTTCTTCTACTATATATATAGATATATGACAGACTTCCACAGAAGCAGCTTTTTCATACTTATTAGACATTAGTTATTTACCCTAGTCTTTAGTTTGTTAGTGCACGTGAGAGTCACGGACATGAATTCATGGATCAAGGCAGACTGGTTTACAGACTCTACTGTTTTGCGAATCCGGTGCTTAAACAAATAGCTCTACAACCCTGGCCGAAATGTCCCTAAAATGAAGTCTGAAGCCTCATCTCAATACCCCTCCTTTCCCTCACTCGCTTGCCTTCCTTGCGTCTTAGCTCCGCGAGAGACACACGAGAGAGGCTTCTCCATTCTTAAATTTCCCCTCCTCGACTCCCCTCCTCGAGACTTAGGGCCCTTCTCACTTCTCTTATTTTTTATTTCCTCGCTCCTCGGTCTCACCAGAAGTTGATTTGTCTGCGCCATCTTGAGTAGCGTCCCAATGGCCTTATTTTTGCCGGAGGACCGAGGAGCGATAATGGAGGAGCTATAACCGAGGAACCACCAGACCATCCTTCGATGAAATCCTCTGACACTCGCCCCGCCCCCTTACTCTGTATCGCTCACTGATTGGACGATGCAGCGCATGCACTGATCTGATGCTTCTTGACATGAGAGCAGTTTCCCAGCGGAGTGAAGAAAACACATGAACCTCACGGGAGTCACTCCTCAGTTTATACCGTGTTTTGTTTCAATTCATGTTTCATTTAGTTACAAATATGTGATATATCTGAACAACAAAGTGGTCAAAAATCATTTTATTCATTTATTGGAAACATTTTCATGATCGCTTTTTTGGTTTTACATTTTCATTTATTGTCATTTCCATTCAGTCAGTCATTAAGTGCTATTAAAATGTTAATGTGCTACATATCCACACAAACAAACAAAGTGTGCAATCCAATGAATGTTAATCTAACTGGGTTTTGATAGATACCATATCTCTTTTTCTTCTCTCAATTATTTTATTTCTATTGTGCACTCTAATCAATATTAATCAAACTAATGTTCGTTTATACATTTTAAGAATGGTGTTTATCTTTTTTGAGAATGAGTTCTTATTTTATTTTATTTATTTGGGTCTACAACAGATGATACAAATGTTTGTGTCAGTAAATGTGTACTAACAGAGGCGGGGGTGTGTGTGGAAATAACGGGGACAGAGCTGCTGTCAGACGATCAGCTGTGCAGCTTCAAGTGACGCTCCGGAGGAAAGGACGTCCCATTGCTCTTAAAACTCATTCCCTGCTTCTCGTGGTTTCCTTGCGTCCCTCCATGCTTCCCTTGTGGGAGGGACTAAACGCAAGGAAACGACGCAAGTTAGGGAAGCAAGGAATCCATTTAACCGAAGTGAGAAGGACCCAAAGAAACGCCCATTCATTCATTCATTCATTCTGACTAGGCTTGTTTGAGACGCGTTGCGGCTCGCCTCGAAAGTAGACGAGAGTAGCCGATCGCAGTCGGGGGAGGTCTCAAAAAGCTCGCCTGAAGTCGGACAGCTACGAGTCGGCTTCTTCTTCTTCATCTTCTTCTTCGCCTTCTTCTTCTTCTTCTTCTCTCGGTTATTTGGCGGATTGCAAACAACTTTAAGGTGCATACCGCCACCTCCGGAGTCGGCTTGACTCGGTTTGCATTTATAAAGAATGCACACATGTGTTTAATCGTTAATGTCAGATATGTACTAAGTAAATAGCCTACATTAGTTCCTGCTCAAGATTAGATTCAACTTTATTGTTATTGCACATATTACAGGTACTGAGACAACGAAATGCAGTTTAGCTTCTAACCAGGTGCAACAAGCAGTGAAGTGAAAAGTAATGTACACAATAGACAGAATAAAATATAGAATGAATTGAATGATGAATAAACAGTGAGGGGTATGAATACACTAGATATACACAGCAGCCTGTGAGCAGTATGAACAGTGTGTATGAATATGCTAAGATATATGAAAACGGTAAGCAGTGCAAGTATAGTATAAAATATATTAATTTCATGATGATAAACATTGTGGAACAATGATGAAAAATGTGAATGGAAGTGGCGACGTAAAACTGACACAAAACAACAACAAACTTTTGCCGAGCCAATTGGAGAGTTTCATCACCAGCACGTGGTAAAAACCACCAATGAGCGCTCAGCTCGAGATACCAGCGAGTCGTTTCCCATCAAGCATTTCGCTTCCGCAGCCCGTGGAGAGGAACTGCGCCGCCTCGCCGCGCCTCGCTCTCAAGGCTGCGGGCGTCTTTGTCCCGCGAGATTTCAACGTGTCATGTAGGCGAGCCTCCAGAGCAAGTCGGACAAAATGACTAACCATCATGCAACGCACTAGCAAGACTTTGATCGCAACTGCGCAGGTCTGCGCAGGTCTCGCTTGTCTCAAACAAGCCTACTGACTTTATGAAGAAGATCGCAGGAAATGACGACAGAACAGCTAAAAAAGACATCTCACACCGTGCAAGATTTAGGTTATTTTGGGGAGGTGGAGATAAATCATATTGTTTGGTGGATGCAGTTTGAACCAGAGTAGCAGAATGGAGGTCGGATCGTCACCAAAATAAATAAATAAGTGGTCCGAAAAAGGTTCATGACAAAAAAAATACACATAGCCTTCCTCAGGCAGTGTGTTTGTACCGGGGACAGGAGACCCCCCCTTGATGAGAGACTGTAAGAAATGATCGGGGAATCCCTCCGGAGTGGAGTCATGACGACTGGATCTGAATTATGTGTTTGTATTTGGTGGTTTGTGTTCCAGCTGTCGATCAGCTGTGCCTAGCATCTCCACTGCAGCCTGTGCATCTCAACCCCCCCCCCCCCCCGCCCCCCCCCCTCCCGGCAGCAACTCTATATCCACCAGTTAAAGGAAATACATACAACTAATGTGTTGCGTTAGGCTTAGTTTCCATACCTCCTGTGTTTTACGAGCGACTTATCAAGTCTTGGCAAACGGCATAAAACACGATTAAACGTGATAGTATATAAAACCATGCTCGTACAACCTATAGAAATGCAAAACGGCGTCAGTTTAGACGTAATTCTGTCCTCCTGCTTACCGCATCATTTATGAGAAAACATTTCATAACATTAACACAACATATTCGAGGTGGTTTTAAATAACATATCCGTATTTATTTATTTCTCCAAGTTATGTTTTTGTGTGCACTGAGGAGTCTCAAACAGGCGTTTGTTTAATCATTTTAAGATTGGCTTTAATCAATGTTTGAAAATGAATTCTTCATAAATGAGAGGTAACGTTTTATTTATGGTATTATTTTTGACATATTTCTCTCCATTCTTCCTTCTGCCAACGGTGTCGAAGTTTCTCGTCTCTCCCGTTGTTGTGCTTAGTGCGTACGCATGGGTTAGAGTTTGCGTGGAGGACCACACATTTTCCCGTCAAGTTAGTATTTTATAAATCGCAAACATTGCGTAGAAACTGGCGTACGCCATTTTTTGAGCGTATATCCCTTTATAAATCAGGCCCCAGATGCTTCTTGACTTGAGAGCAGTTTCCCAGCGGAGTGAAGAAAACACATGAACCTCACGGGAGTCACTCCTCAGTTTATACCGTGTTTTGTTTCAATTCATGTTTCATTTAGTTACAAATATGTGATATATCTGAACAACAAAGTGGTCAAAAATCATTTAATTCATTTTTTGGAAACATTTTCATGATCCCTTTTTTCGTTTTACATTTTCATTTATTGTCATTTCCATTCAGTCAGTCATTAAGTGCTATTAAAATGTTAATGTGCTACATATCCACACAAACACACAAAGTGTGCAATCCAATGAATGTTAATCTAACTGGGTTTTGATAGATAACATATCTCTTTTTCTTCTCTCAATTATTTTATTTCTATTGTGCACTCTAATCAATATTAATCAAACTATTGTTCGTTTATACATTTTAAGAATGGTGTTTATCTTTTTTGAGAATTAGTTCTTATTTGATTTTATGTATTTGGGTCTACAACAGATGATACAAATGTTTGTGTCAGTAAATGTGTACTAACAGAGGCGGGGTGTGTGTGGAAATAACGGGGACAGAGCTGCTGTCAGCAGTGGCGGCGCCAGAGATTTTCTTTAGGGGGTGCTGTGGGGTAGCTTGACGTTTCATAGAGGGTGCTCAAACATTAAGGGTTTCCCATTAATGCACCACCGCTACAGTTGCATTTTCTACTGCAACACTCCCCACACACACACACACACACACACACACACACACACACACACACACACACACACACACACACACACACACACACACACACACACACACACACACACACACACACACACAGTGCACCCGCGACTGTAACAATGAAGGCTCGATAATCAGCTCACGGCATATAGGTGTAAGCAGGGGTAAAGTGCTATTTTTACAAGTGGGGAGTGGACCTCACGTACTCTAGGAGGGTCCTCACCTCCTCTCGTGGGGCATGTTTCCCCGGGAAGATTTTTTTTAAATATTGAAGTTAAAAGCATCAATCTGGTGCACTTTGAGAGCAACATTAAGAGATCTATGGATACATCTCTCATCACCCATATGAAACAGAACTGTAAACAGATTTTCTATTTCTTCATAGACATTTTACAAATCACTCCCCTTTTAAAACAAACCGTTTGAGACCCACTGAGATAACTAGACTAAAGTTAACTATCTAAACACTGAGAGTCCTTTACTTCACCTGAGCTGAGGTTACCTGAGACTCTCCGTCTGACAGGAGAGAGAACTTCTCCCTCCACCTTGTTGTTGAAAAAGCTCCTTATACCCGTTAGCTTGGCTAGCTAGCACCAGATGCTAACCACAACGATCTCCAGTAGATACCCACCGGTGCGCGAGCTTCTCTCTCTCGCTCGCGCACACACACGAAATGGCTCGTGCCACACACACACAGAGCAGAGCTTGAATGAAACACAGAGACCCAAAAGTAAGCTACTTGTACTCACGAGGCCTATTATGTGCAGAATCCCTCTCGCTTTCAGGTGGTTTTGATTGAGTGTCCACACGTGGACGTTTAAGGACTAAAAAACGATACATTTTTTCACTTTGCTGTTAGAAAATAATGTGGCGCTCTAGCTAACAGGAAGTCACTCAAGTGTCACAAAGTAATTTAGCCTATGGGTAGGTCAAAAATCGAATGGGTGCTGGCCATTGGCCTAATCATATCACCTGTGTTGGCTTTATGTTTTTGGTCAAACATTTGTTTGTTTCACATGCATTGATGTAATCAATAATTTTTCTAATTTAATAAAAATAATAATAATAATAATTTTCGAAAAAAAACACAAACATATTTCTTGGGGGTGTTTAGGGGGTGCTTTGGCAATCCTGGGGAGTGCTTCAGCACCACCTAGCTCCCCCCTGGCGCCGCCCCTGGCTGTCAGACGATCAGCTGTGCAGCGTCATCACAAACGGACGTCGCTTCACGTGACGCTCCGGAGGAAATGACGTCCCATTGCTCTTAAAACTAATTTCCCTGCTTCTCGTGGTTTCCTTGCGTCTCTCCATGCTTCCCTGGTGGGAAGGACTAGTCGCAGGGAAACGACGCAAGTGAGGGAAGCAAGGAATCCATTTAACCGAAGTGAGAAGGGCCCTTAGTCCCGCCCACAGGAGATGCGAGCGGAGGACCGAGGAGGGGAAGCAGCAGACGTTTAAAGAAATGAGAACTCCTCTCCTCTGAGCGGTCATATTAAAGCGACGTCCGTTCATTATTACGTGCCAACAGCTGCATCAGCTGCAGACCCGGGCTGCTTCTCAGGTCGACTATTTTCATTTCCTCGCTCCTCGGTCCTCGGTCTCACCGGAAGTTGATTTGCCCGCGCCATCTTGAGTACCGTCCCATGGCTCTTATTTCTGCCGGAGGACCGAGGATCGAGGAGCGAGGAGCGATCATGGAGGAGCGATAACCGAGGAACCACCAGACCATCCTCCGATGAAATCCTCAGATACTCACCCCGCCCCCTTACTGTGTATCGCTCACTGATTGGACGAGGCAGTGCATGCACTGATCTGATGCTTCTTGACATGAGAGCAGTTTCCCAGCAGAGTGAAGAAAATACATGAACCTCACGGGAGTCACTCCTCAGTTTATACCGTGTTTTGTTTCAATTCATGTTTCATTTAGTTACAAATATGTGATATATCTGAACAACTAAGTGGTCAAAAATCATTTAATTCATTTTTTGGAAAGTCATTAAGTCATTAAGTGCTATTAAAATGTTAATGTGCTACATATCCAAACAAACAAAGTGTGCAGTCCAATGAATGTTAATCTAACTGGGTTTTGATAGATAACATATCTCTTTTTCTTCTCTCAATTATTTTATTTCTTTTGTGCACTCTAATCAATATTAATCTAACTATTGTTCGTTTATAAATTTTAAGAATGGTGTTTATCTTTTTTGACAATGAGTTCTTATTTTATTTTATTTATTTGGGTCTACAACAGATGATACAAATGTTTGTGTCAGTAAATGTGTACTAACAGAGGCGGGGGGGGGGGGTGTGGAAATAACGGGGACAGAGCTGCTGTCAGACGATCAGCTGTGCAGCGTCATCACAAACGGACGTCGCTTCACGTGACGCTCCGGAGGAAAGGACGTCCCATTGCTCTTAAAACTCATTTCCCTGTTTCTCGTGGTTTCCTTGCGTCCCTCCATGCTTCCCTGGTGGGAGGGACTAGTCGCAGGGAAACGACGCAAGTGAGGGAAGCAAGGATTTCATTTAATCGACCTGAGAAGCAGCCCCGGCGCCAGAACAAATCTAAAGGGAGGGCATATGATTTTCATGGGAGGGCACACAAAACCGTCACGTGCTGCGGGCCTGCGGCACAATATATATCAAACAGCAAGGCCAACAGCATTGCGTAAAGACGCACACTTATCGCAAACATACACAAATTAAGGGCAACATAGAAACCACTTTGAAACATTGTGTGCGTGGCAGCACAAACACTGGTAAATCACGAGCAAGGCACACTGGTTAAGGATGGCAGCTTCCTCATCGCTGCACTCGGAGAGAAATAGTAGAGACGGAGATGATTAACTGTTTAGCCCGCCTTGGGCATGGTTTATGTTCCGATGCACTGCACTCGGACATGCTGTGGAGTGAATCGAGTCACCTCTGAGAGGGAGTTGGTTGACAGCTAAAAAAGCTATAATATCAACGACAGCTGACACGTAATGACGGTTCCGTGCCAGCTGATCTGCACCAAAGTACTCATTTCCTTATTTGTTTCCTCGCGTATCTGTCTCTCTCTCCACAAACTCTCACATGAAATGTGTTCTTTTGATGCTGCATGCCTTAGCAGTCCTTTATCAGTCTTTAATGCGTGTTTCCAGTCGCAAAAACCTTTGACAGTAAAAGCCGCATCAGATGAAGACGTATTGACTTTAAACTAGGCTTGTTTGAGACACATTGCGGCTCGCCTCGAAAGTAGACGAGAGTAGCCGATCGCAGCCGGGGAGGTGTCAAAAAGCTCGTCTTAAGTCGGACAGCTCGGAGTCGGAGTCGGCTTGACTGGCTGGGTTTGCAATGGCGGGAATTGCGTTGGCGTTTTTCGTTGCAGATGAAGTGGATGCAATAGAAATCCCACATGTATTGTATGGAGAATGGCATGATGAACACCGTCTGCGGAGGTAATTACGTATCTTTTTATTTTTTTATTTGATAGGGACAGAGCATGTTAATGAACATCAGTATAAAATACAAGAAGTATAAATGTGTTTGAGCAAACGTGCTAATTTACATCCGTAGTAGGCTACCTAGGCAGGTAACAAAAACAGATACACAATACAATACACAAGTAAAAAGACAAAATATATTGTTGCATCAGTCTAAATTAAAAAGTATGATCGATTATCCGGACTGATTACTTTACTCTACAGATCACAAATTGTGCAAAATTATGACACTATTAGTCTTTTTTAGTCCAATGGGATAAGATAAAAGCTACTTTACTAAAGATATAGAAAGCAAGCAAGATAGTAGTACAAATATACAATAAATAAACAAGAATACAACTGAAATCAAGTGAAGATAATATAGGCCTACAGCAGCAGCAGCAGTTATATATAACGAATGTTGAATAGGTCTAATCAGAGCCGTATAATAGAAGAGTTATGACATCTCCGTTCACTCCAATGGACCACTTTTTTACAGCAATGGCGGATCGTGGAGCCTCTCATTCGTTCCCCGGAAGTTAGCGCCAAGGCTAGCAGAGCGGTAGAGTTGCAGCATAATAACCGTTCGTGACGGACTTTTAAAGGTAAGAAGAAGTTTAAAGATTTATATTGCGGATATTATCAGTACATCTGATTCAAATTAACATGTGTATTAAAGGATGTCAGTGGATTATCCCTAAATCAGTAGATTTAGGGAACGTTTACAGATAACAGATCAAGCTAGGATACCGAAGCAAGTTAGCAACAGACGTTGAACAACCTTTTAATTGTAAATTCCGTTCTCTTAATGTCATTTGGTCCAACGTTGTTGAATTAGAGAAGAGGGGCTTCTAAACGGGATTGTATGCGGGGGTGGAGGGAGTTAAATATTAGATAAATATAACTTTGGTGCGTGTAAGAGTGAGTGTTTTTAGCAGAGCCATATTGTGTCCTTGTGATTATGTTGATTATTACCTGTCTGTATAATGTTGCAGCTCAGCTGATTTTGGATTGATGGCAAAGGGAGAGGAACTTAAGTGAGTGTGAAAACACAAGGTAAGTTTAATACTACTGTTTTATATAAGTAAGCATACTAAACATGTATTATATCACTGTATTATATAAGTAATCTTGTTAACCTACTGTATGGCAGGTGGAGGGGCAGTGATGTTACAGGTGGAGGAGCAAAACTGCAAGACTGCAAACTCACAAGACAGAGAAATCTAAGTTTGTTCTCCAGAGAAGAGGTTGATTTCACTTCAATTTTTTATTTCATATTTTCTAAAGATGTGGAAATGGCAACAACAAAACACGTGAGAGCTGTAACCAAGACAACTGTAACAACAGGAGTAGAGAGCCACCAAGGTTTTTCAAGTCCCTCTCTTACTCCATTTTGCCAACCCAAACTTCCAGGTACATGACGGGACACCTTGCTTGTTTTTGTTGTTTGCTCTCCTCTGGCTGGGTGCTGGCAGGTGGAGGGCAGTGATGTTGGCAGGTGGAGGGGCAGTGATGTTACGGGTGGAGGGGCAGTGATGTTAGCTGGGTGCTGGCAGGTGGAAGAGCAATGTTTAGTCCAAATATTTCCATTGCAACGGCTTATGGAAATGATTGCAGCTGTGGATCTGTTTGGGGGTTGCTGGATGTGGTAGCTTGGCTGCTGTTGTTCCTTTTCACCTTTTTGGATTGGCTCTTGCTTCCAAAATGGCCATCTTTTAATTTTATTTTTTTTCTGTCATTTCTGATTTGTTTTGCCTCAATTCTCAGCCTCAGCCGTATAAATCTTTTACGAGTTTTTTGTTGTACTCCACAGCATGACGGAAGCCTGCTGGAGAGGGCCTGAGCTTCTTTCTCCAAGACACCCACTGCGTTGGGGAGCTGCATGAGGGAGGAACCAGTCTTGGTCCTAAATAGTTCCTCAATTTGGTGAATGAAGTCAAAGGCTTCTTGGGAGGGACGACAAAGAGCACCTGCCTTGAAGTCTTTCAAGTCCACTAACAAGCTGTTTGTCACCAGAAGGACTCTCATCATGGTGCTCTGTTGCAATTTTGCATTTTTCACAGATGCTGGCAAACTTGATGATTTTGTGGACGATGTAGCCTGCAAGATGGAAGAGAATACATTTCTCAGTTTTTGTGAGGTCAGGTGCTGCTGCTCTGTTCACCGCCATCAGCTGTTCCACTCTGACTGATGGAGTGATTTTTGGCTCCCCTGTGTCATCCCTTCTTCCCTCAATCTTTGAGACTAATGTCAGTAGAAGACATGGCACTGTAAATGTTCGAACATTTAAAATATTATACCACTTAAAAATAAGAAATATTACTTTTGTTACTAAGAGTTCATACTTATTATACCTGTGTCACCTTTCACACTATCGCTGTGATCATGAGCTATGGGCTTTGTAGATACAGGTCCCGGGCTGAATCGTGGTGCAGGGGCCCTTCTCTTTTTGACCACAGGGCGATGCACGAAGATGGTGGGTATAGCCTCTGCTCTCAGCCTAGTCTTGCCCTTTTTTGTCTTGACAAACTGGTCTGCATCAAAATGTGCCTGCGGAGTGACTTGAGGTTACTTCACACACAGAACAACTGTGTCTGAATCTTGTTTGCCCACATACATATTCCATAGTGGTTGAATACACAGTATTAGGAAACACTTTATACTTACTGGACATGTTATACTCATTACATACTGTATATAAAATATGACCAAGAATGTGAGACAACTTTATAGAAATTCACTGATGCCATTTGTCATACTTTATTAAATTCACAAATAATAAAGTTCCATAACTTCAGTTGGGAACAAAGACCACACCTTATCTCCCCAAGGCAATTTCCCATCCAATAGGTGTGCTATATAGGTGTGTATAACCCTTTCTCCTGTCTGTTTATCCCTCTTTCAGCACAAGAACCAGAGGGGGATTCAATGGAGCCTGAATACCTGCACTGAGACCCTCACCCTGCACCCTGAGTCTCAACTCTGTGTTTTTCAAGCCTTTCCCTGTTTTTTTTGTATTAAACAAAACATTAAGCTTTCCCAATGGTGTGGTTTTCGTTTTGTGAAAAAGTGCAAATGCAGTGTTTGTATATAATTATCTCACATATGTTTTTGCTGTTGGTCGTGAAATTGCTCCTGCTGACTTGAGCCAGCCATTTTTTCCTCCGCTCTGTGTCAGTGGGGAAGCCGTACATTCGTACTCCTTTCTCTGAGCGATTGGAGCATCCCCAGGCAGCACAGCAAACCATGGTGGCGACTAGGAGGCAGCACAGCAAACCAGGACAACACGGAGGAAAAGGCACAGACAAACTGCATGATATGCTATCCAATGTTTATTGAATTCCATGTATTTGCAATGGATGTTCCTAAAACAACACATTTAACATCATCATCATCATCATGCTGCTGCTGCTAGTCCTTTGATAGTCACCTGTCCTTTCTGAAAGCCATAAAGATGACATTAGTCATTTAGATAACTTGTGTCCTCAATTACCATGGGATTACTGAAACTACCATGAATTTAAGAAAATGGTAGACATTAATCTAATCTGAATTTTAAAGCATTACTTTAGATCCCCTCCCTCTAAATATATCAATAAACATTAGAAAGTGATGCTCCTGACTACCATACAAGTTTAAGAAGATAATATTGGTTTTAAAGAATTCAAAGCTATAAATAAACAGCAACAGGCTCTTTAACCAAGGCACTGTTAGCCTAACATGTAAACTAGTTGTTCACACTAATCCTAATATTATCACTTAATATGAGCAAATTCTATTTTATTTTTTAAAACATATTGATGTAAATACATACACATATCGATTTGTTGTATACATATTGCAAATCAAAACCTTTATTCACTAATAATTACCAAAAATTGTAGTTCTATCTCCTGTTATCAATGCATTCACATTGCCCGCCATGAACTTCCGGGGAACGATCCTCGTCTACATGAACCACGTGACGATAACCGTTTTTGGACTTCCGTTGTCGTAACTCTTCTATTATACGGCTCTGGGTCTAATGATTTATGGTCATCATTTGCTCCTGTGTCTGCCTTCCTTAGATCCGTTCCAAAGGTCCAACAATTTGTGGAAGAAGTGGTCCCACAGTACAGTCCTTCAGACTTCAAAAGTCATTTCCGATTGTCTAGGGGACATGTGGAAGTATGTGTGTGTATATATATATATAAATAAATAACATCAAATATGTATTATCTGGACTGGTGATATTAAAAGCCATTTATTCCTTTCTACCAAACAGGATGTGATGACGACTATTGGCCCGTTCTACTGGAACAATGTTCTTGCCTGTCTGTGGACTCTATCAAACCAGGAGTCCTATAGGGGGGTTGCTGATTGTTTCAATATCACCAAATCCACTGTCTGCCTGCATCTCCATGAATTCTGTAGTCTTGTCACCACATATTTGTCTCACCACATTTCCTGGCCCACAGGGCAAGCCCTACATAATTCTGAGTTAGGATTTCGTGCAGCAGGATTTCCCAACACTGTCTGTGCGGTAGATGGATGCCACATTCCTATTGTGAAACCACACTGTGAGAACCCAGTAGCATACATCAACAGAAAACAGTTTTATTCTGTTGTGCTTACTGGGTTCTGTGACAGTAAACGGAGATTCTGTCATGTTAATGTGGGCCACCCTGGTAGCTGGCATGATGCACGGGCATTCCGGTTGTCTGCTGTTGGAAGGCTGCTTGATGAAGATCCCCAGTCCCTGGTGCCTGAGGGAATGCACATCATTGGGGACTCTGCCTACCCACAATGCCTCAGCTTATGAGGCCATACAGGGACAATGGCCATTTAACTGCTAGGCAGCGTCGTTTCAATCAAAAATTAAATGTTGCACGTGTCGTCATTGAGCATACCTTTGGCCTACTGAAAACGAAGTTCAGGAGGCTCAAATGTTTGTACATGAAAAACATTGCAAACATTAGCACAGCAGTCACTGCCTGTTGCATACTTCACAACATGTGCTTGGAGGAAGGGGAAGCAATTGAAGTTGATGAGCAGGTTGAAGCAGCAGATAACAGGGCACCGCATCCCCAGAACCAAGATGCAGTGTTGCACAGAAATCAGATTTGTGACTTTTTTTAAAGAGCTCACACACACACACCCCCCCCCACCCACAAATAACCACTGTCATATTCTTTGTGGAAGACATTTGTTTTTTATTTACTTTCCTTTTATGCCCACAGTATTGAGTATGTAAATCGCTTTGGATTAAAGCGCCTAACAAGTAACATGTAATGTCATCCAAAATGATTGGGCAAGTAAAAAATAAATGCATATATATGAAAACTAGATATGGTCATTTTCTGCACATGTCAATAGCAGTTGACTATCTTCTTTGAAAATGAAATAACTATATATACATATGTACACATGTACTTGGCAAATAAATAATAATTGCATATAAACATTGTGAACACTTAGTGTATACAAATACAAATATTACAAGGCAATTGCCAGGGATTAAATAATAACTCAACTGCATAACGAGGAAAATAAATAACTAATCTAAACAATATTACTTCCATAAACAAACTGAGGTGGTGTTCTTTATAAAAAAATTAATTCAGGGAATACCCAGTGTGGGGGAAATTATGGCATATTGGGCTTGTCCTGCAAAAGCTCAATGATGCGCTCTTGTTGGCTCCCAATGGACTTTAACTGGGAAACAACTTCTCCCATCGCAGTCAACATTTTAGCTTCAAACCTCCTCCTATTTCTCTCCTTCAGCCTTCTCCGGCGCTCCTGTTCTGGCCGCACCAGTGTCTCCAGTGCACTGGTCCTCCTCTCCGAGTGGGCCTCATACAGGTCGTAGAAGGAGACTCGAGACCGGATTGATCTCGGCTGAGTGGTGGGCAGGGTCATGGAGGGACCAGGCTGGCCCTCAGAGGCACACGGCAGTGTGGTGGGCAGGGTCATGGAGGGACCAGGTTGGGCCTCAGAGGCACACGGCAGTGTGGTGGGCAGGGTCATGGAGGGACCAGGCTGGGCCTCAGAGGCACACGGCAGTGTGGTGGGCAGGGTCATGGAGGGACCAGGCTGGGCCTCAGAGGCACACGGCAGTGTGGTGGATGGTTGTGAGGCAGTGGGTAATAGAGGGGTGGAAACAAGAGTGCCTGGAGGTGCGCTCCCAACACCGCACCTCCCAAACAGGTTGTCCATTATCTGTAGAATTGCAGAATTGTTCAAATGGAAATGTTGCTTTTACCAACTAGATGTGCAAGAACAAACTTCTTACCCCATAATATTCCCACGTTATGTTCCCCTCTCCTGTTGAGGTACAACGGTCCTTGGCCCTTTTGTAGGTGGTCAAAAGGTTGTTGAGTTTTTTCCGGATTTTGTCTGAGGAGAAACTGTATCCCTCCTTGCTGAACTGCCGTTGTAGAATTTTGTAAAAACCGGGTTTGGAGTGATAGTACACCTGTTGGTGTGTTTTTGTCAGGTCCAAAAGCAGCAGTATGGTGTTGTGTGTGAAATCTGTTAAGACACAAGTGTTAGTAACTCAAACAAATAGCAATTGCTGTTTAGATCCTCATTTTAGTTACTGTACCTTGTGTTGCCTCAAGGTGTTCTGACCGGCTGGAGGGGGATGCCAGGTGAGGAGTGCCAGCTTGGGATCTAGCAGGCCTTACAGGAGCAGGCCTTACAGGAGCAGGCCTTACAGGAGCAGGCCTTTCATCAGGAGCAGGCCTTTCGTCAGGAGCAGGCCTTTCGTCAGGAGCAGGCCTTTCGTCAGGAGCAGGTCTTTCGTCAGGAGCAGGCCTAGCATCTGAAGACAGATCTAAAGGGACTGATTGAGAGAAAATTAAATATTTGTTTACAATAAACATGAATATGTCATTTGTTTGATTTGCATTAAAAGACAATACCATTTTTGATTTAAATGATAGATTACCTTGTGCATTTGTTGCAGCCCTTGCTTGCTGCATAAGTGCAGCTGCTAAACTGTTATCTGAAAAATAATTTACATCATTTAAAATCATATCCAGATTGTTGGAATGCAATTTAGTTGTTTACTCACCATTTTGTAGTCTTTGGGAAATGTCTTGTGAGACTCTTACAGTGATGTTTCCCTGTTCGTCACACAGTGTAAGCACCACAAATTCCATTTTACCCACTGTAGACAAAGGTGATCTCCATTGCTTTATATAGGTTTGTTAATTCAGTCATGATGATGAACCACACCAGTGACTGGGTTCCATAATTAGAAATGCTCCTCC
Source organism: Gymnodraco acuticeps (assembly GCF_902827175.1). Taxonomy (NCBI): domain Eukaryota; kingdom Metazoa; phylum Chordata; class Actinopteri; order Perciformes; family Bathydraconidae; genus Gymnodraco; species Gymnodraco acuticeps. The sequence goes on from NW_022992023.1 coordinate 823,614, forward strand.
CTCTTAATGTTTGCAAAACTGATAGGTGGACAGGCTACAAATGATCAGTCCCTTCAGATCCGCACACATGAAGCTTAATGAGCATGAATTGAACAGACCTGCTGCTGTGTTAATTATTTTGCTGCCACTTTAAGCTTTATGATGTGTACAACATGGATGTAATTTGATTTAATCTTGCCATTTTAAATGATGTATTCAATAAATAAGGTTAAACCAAATCATTACATTACAATAGATTTTATTTTAATGATTTGGTTTAACTTAAAGAGAAACTTTATTGTTATTGCACATATTACAGGTACTGAGACAACGAAATGCAGTTTAGCTTCCAACCAGGTGCAATGAATTGAATGATGAATAAACAGTGATACCCCACTGTTTATTCATCATTCAATTCATTCTATATGTTATTCTGTAGATTGTTTACATTACTTTCCACTTCACTGCTTGTTGCATTTCTCACTTATTCTGACAATGTACTTAACCCCAAATAAAAGAACCCAATAAAAAGAGTTGTTAAATAACAGTGAAGTCACGTCGTAATAGCAATAACTCATCTTTCTCTGGTTTTATTTTTGAGCTTTGCTAAAAGCCACTGTGTCAAGTGTCCATCTTGGGTTGCCGTCCGGAGTTGTCCAATATGGCGGACCATCTCGCACATGCGCACTGCAGATCGGGCAGAGCTGCAGATCGGGTAGTGACAGTTACAACCAATTTTGCTAGCATTGCCTGCTAGTTAGCTAGCGCGACTTCGTCAGCTTTGAAGGTAAGATTTCAGTAATGAATCGCTAGCAGCTTATACAGTGACGTCACGAGCTACCCACAATGCAACGTGCGCCATATATATATATAAATACGCCATTTTTCTGGAGGTGCAAAAATCCTGGAGGTGCTAATATAAACAGCTAGCTAACGTAGCCATGCAGAGCGCACTAGGTTTTTTTTCTGAATTAACGACCGAATAAATCGCTGCATGTCTTCGGATTACATCTCTGGACTTGAGGGATGTGCTCTAGGTCGTTACCAGCGTAAACTAGAGCTGTGTGGGTTGTCGGATTGCCCTTACAATGTATGGAATTACGACCCTCGAAAGTGGCCTTCGTTCGATTTTGGCAGCATCTACGTCTAATTTCTGGAAACACCAGGTGAATACCCCACTTGTCACAATAATATTATCATGCCATTGCATATATGTGGTATTTTAGAGTTGACTATATTGATTAAGGCAGGCATCCTCAAACTACGGACTCCGGTCCGGATCCGGACCGAACCACCACTGTCTCCGGACTCTGAGCAAATTATAGTTTTCATATGTATTATCTCTCTGTATTATATGTGAGACATCGCCACAACGCATTCGCAACGAGTCAAAATTCTCCGCTATGTCCACTGCAAACAGCGCTCTGCATGTCTGACTGTTCCACTGTGTTCCACCTGTGTGTGTCAACGCTTTGGTCCAATCACATTCAGCATCCAGTCAGCGTTTTTCCCCCCCAAACAATCTGCGAATCAGAGGCACAGTAGGGCGGGTCTTCGCGGAATGTGGGTGGGAAAAATGTGTGTGTCTCTTTCAACCTGTCTAAGTCAGAGCGAGAATTAAAAAAAACAAAATTCAGAGCGAGAGTTAACAGCTCATCTAGTTCCATCTGTACTGTAGCTTGTAGCGTAGTTTCACCTACCGGGGTGGCAACTGACACCCTAAAAATAGGCCTTGCCACCCCAGCTGCCACCCCAGTTGGCAGCTTTGTTTTGAAAGAAAAGTTGTGGCTCATCGGACATTTATGAGAGAAAGTCTCTAATGTCCGAGTGCAAGTGAATGCAGCACAAGATGCACGTCATGCACGTCCCCCGGTCCTGGCGCGAGTGTGGACATACGATTGGCGGCGATTTCATTTTGAACTGGACGGCGCAAAACGAGAAGCATTCGGACCCAAGCACTGAAGGAATGAGGTATTTGCGGTCTACAATGACAGAGAAGAGACTGTCAGTTTGGCTGTACTCAGCATTGAATCAAAACGCACTAAAGCTGTTGATCTTAATACGTTTGTGAAATGGTAATCGCCGCATTCAGCTGTAATAGACATGTCAACTTGATGCTCTGCTCACGGATGAGCATACACAACTATTAAAGGTGGGGTAGGTAAGTTTCAGAAACCGGCTCGAGTGCACTACAATTTGAAAATACACAGCCGAAAAGAATCCGCCCCTTCCTTCAGACTTCCTTACAGAGCACCTCCTCCAACACACATGAACGCGCACATGACGTCTGCAGACTGGTGAAAGTGGCCGCCTGGCGAGTCATTGAAGTACTGCTGCAATGCACGCCCAATGAGGGCACGAGATACATTTGTGCGTGCATGAGATGGAAGGCTGACAGACAGGGCGGCAATCCAATCCGTTTAGCCGGCCTAAACGGATTGGTTGTACTTTTTACAGTACCACGGCTTCCACAGATGACATTTTTTTATGGATTTTGTGTCAAATACTTCAGATATTCATTGCTATCGGGATGTTAAGAGCATTCCATGGAATATAACAAAAAGTGTATCTCGAGCCGGTTTCTCAAACTTACCTACCCCACCTTTAAGATGATGACCTTACGTGTGTAAATATATTTTTTTCTTTGAGGGGGTCTGCCCCCAAAAAACTGTTTTAAGTCCTGAGAAAGTCAAATAAGACGGTGTGTAAAACTTCACTGCCCAGCCAAAAAAAAGTAACCACTTTGATTTAACTAGGCCAGTAGGTAAGGGCTTTCCACTGGATAATAACTGAAGTATAAAATAATGCATGACTGAATTGATGGAGACCATGATGAAGGCAAACAAAAAGAGGAAATAACAGGTCAAATCAAGCAAATCCCCCTCTCAGATTCCACAGCAACCAGAAGAACATAAATACTGGCTGGTGATTTGATTCATCAGCTTTGTGATGGAATAAAAAATGCACAGTGCATTTCCTTAGCTGTGGGTGAGTCCACTGACACCACTGACAATGCTCAGTTGCTGGTGTTTGTGAGTTTTTATGATGAGGCAAAGGGGGAGTTTGTTGAAGATGTGTTGGGCCTGACGAACCTCAGTGGACACACAAGGGGGCAAGACATTTATAAAGCAATAATGGGAATGCTGAATGAAAGAGGGTGCAGCTGCCTTTATTCATAACTGTGCAGCTCTTACACTGCGACTCTGAGGGGTCAAGCACAGACACAATAACAATGAAAACTGCTGCATACAGATTATTTTGTTTTTGCAACCTCGTGTTAAGAATCTTGTTGCAATTGTTTAAAAGTTTGAATGACCGTAATAAACGGACCTTTGTCTTATTGAAACATTTATTTTGGACCTTTAAGATTTGTATTTGAGTAACCCTGGATTAAGGCAATAGACTATGATATTCTGCTTGCACCTCGTGTGAAATGGCGGATACCGGAAGTACGGTGTCGCCCTCGGCCCAAAACCCGTATGTGTGTGTGAAAGAATCAATGATGCTGGGTAGTGCTGCGTACCGGTACGCCGAACCGGTACTGGACTTGTAAAAAGTTTCGGTTCAAGTCCGGTTAAAACCGGAACGTCGGGAACCGGTACTTGGACTTGGCAAAAAAACTAGCACTTGCGTATATTCTGGTATCTGTGGTTATTTAAACATTCCCTGATAAACGTTATTCAGCGTCAATAAATCAGTGCTAATCCCAGTGTGCTCAGTGTACAACATCATGTCATTTCACCTTCGATTCACGGTTTGAAAACGTAGCATTTCGCCACATGCTAATGCTAACCGGAAGTGAATAATTTTCAGAATAAAAGTATCAAGTTAATAGTGTGAACTTCCGGTTCTTTCAGAATAAAACTGATTTAAATTAAATAGTGTATTTAATTCAAAATTACGCCATATCAACATTGATTTTAATTTCTAACAGTATGTACATCACTATGTATGTAGTATGTACTGTATAATGTACACATGTTGAGTTGTAGAAAATACATGGTGTACAGACAGTACAGTACACTACAGTGTAGTCTATACTGTATAGTAGGTGTGTAACAGTGTAATGCGTATAGTCTACTCTACACTCTACCTTTCAGCAACGTTTTAGGGATTTAGGCTCAGTCAGCTCAGGGACTGTTTGGTTACTTTAGTTTGGTAAATGAAATAAATGTTTGCACTTTGTAGTAGTTCACTGTAGTTGCTGTCATAAGTCATTTGTAGACTAAGTGGCAAAAAGTTTTTTTTTTTACATTTGTACTTTGTAGAGAAATGTAGACACAAGTTGGAAGGGAGCACAATAAACCTGATGAGTTTGAATTTGAGTTGATTATGAGTTCATTTTCAATTGATAATTAGCTCACAATAAGTTCACTTTAGTTGCTCACACAACTTGACACAAGCCATGGGTTCAGGTCCGGACTTATAAGTCCGGACCTGAACCTGAACCTCTGGACTTGAGTCCGGACCTGAACCTGAATGTGAGTCCAGGTACGCAGCACTAATGCTGGGTAACTAACAAGCAGGATTTAGATTGATTATGTGTTTTTATTGTTATTTTGGTTTTTATCTCCTGAACCTGACCGTGTCAGCCATCCTTAGTCGGCTTTTTCTGTATGATATGACTTAACTGCTAGCACTAGTAAAAATGAGGTGGCGTTTGTGATAAATATTTCATTTAATATTTCATTGAATTTTGGGATATACTAACATTTCATTATGTGACATGTTGACTGTACTTAGTTGTTTTTTGTACTGTTCCGTGTTAACTCATCTGTACTGTACAACTAGCCTAGCGCTACTTTTTAATGCTTGATGGCATGCTAGGATAGATTCCTTTGTAATATACACACTAGTTTAATGATTGTTCTTCAAATGTATTATTCAGTCTTAAAAAAATAATAGCCTACTGAATAGGCTACTCTACAGCAGTGAATGAAGGATGAGCCTAAAACATGGTCCTGCATCCAAAATGTTTATTTTTAACAAAATAAACACTTTTTAAAAATAGCACTTTTTTTTATTCAGCCTCATATGTCAGCCATGGCTGTTGCTGCTGCTGCTGGCGGAGGCTGCTGCTGCTGAAGGAGGGTGCTGCTGCTGAAGGAGGGTGCTGCTGCTGAAGGAGGGTGCTGCTGCTGGAGGGTGCTGCTGCTGGAGGGTGCTGCTGGCAACGGCTGCAGGTGATGACTGCTGAAAGAAGAGGAGGCTGGAGGCTGCTGACGGTGGACCGGGAATGGAGATGCCAAGTACATCGCTGGCAACGAGTAAGGTGTTTGGCAGTGGCCTAGATGTTATGACCTTCGGTGCAGAGGTCTGTTGGGTCTTCTTTGCCTTCTTACTCTGACTCTTGCTGCCAAGATACCCTTTATGTTTATCCTTCCTCTCAGCCCTGATGCACTTTGATGCAATCCTTAACCTCAGCCTGATGTATGTTGAGAGGATTTCTTTCTTCAGGTCATGGCATGAGGGAAGGTTACTGTCCAGCAACATGGCTTCTTGTTCCAGCTGTGACACTGCATTTGAGGACTCCATGAGGGAATCGCTCGTCCTCACACGGAACAGCTGCTCCACGTTCTGAACAAGGGTGAAAACCTCATCAGATGGATGGTAATCTAGCTCTAATTTGGTCTGTGTTGAAGATTTTTTTAAACTTTAGATTAATCAAATTGTGTGTTTTTTTTAATGCCGAATTAATCATTTTCCGGTTTACCAGAGCCCTCTCTGCTCTCTTTCTTAGTAATCTCTCCCTTCTCAGTTGCCTCATTAGATCCTCCACGTGAGCCTGGTCACAACTGGCCCTTGGCAGTCTGGTCCCTGGAGCACCTGACCCTGGCAAACTGGCCTCTTCATAGCTGACCCCTGACTGACTGGCTCCTGGCACACTGATCTCTGGTAAGGTGGCCTCTTGATTGTCGGCCCCTGACATACTGGCCCCTGGCAGTCTGCTGACATCTGTCTCACTCTCTCTGTCTGTTATGTCCCTTTCATTCCCTTGGAACTCCACCTCAATATCTCCCTGAATAACAATAACAAGGCAATCTTGCTGTTATATTTGTATGCTGCCTTTACATGTGCACCTATTGTCATTTAAGGGTACACTACACTCTTATAGTGACATTCATCTAAGTTTGTCTATTGGCAATGTTAAAGTATGAAGAAATCTGTAGATGATCTACATGTGGTATATGAGTCTTCAGAGAATCCCTGAACCCTGGTAGTTTTGAAGCTGTATAATCTGAAGGTTGCATTAGGAGTGTAGTCTATCCTTGAATTATATAACATGGGAAACATTGTTAGCTTCATATATCATACCAATGTTTGATGTGCCATAATAGGTGTGGTCATCATTCCTGACATTAACAGCTGGAGGCATACTCCTTGATGTGGATTTCCTCCTTTTCGGCTTAGGCCGATGTATAAATACTGTTGGAACAGCATCTGGCCTCAACCTCAAATTTCCTCCTGATTTGTTGTCAATATATTGGTCGTCTTCAAAGTGTACCTGTAGGTAGGTAGGTTTGATCAGTTTCCACTGCACACTTCAAATGTCATTGAAGAGTCATAATTCTCTACACTTGGAAATATGATGCCTTTTAAAATGTTAACAAGTCATGTCACCTCTGTGAACATTACTTACATGACAGAGTTTTCTGCTGTTGTTGTCAGACACAGGTTTTGTCTGTTGACCATTGCCATCCATCTCTTCCTTCGCTCTATGTCCTTAGGGAAGCCATACATCTGGAACCCCTTCTCGGATCGATTAGAGCATCCAAATGCTGCACATCCAACCATGGTATGACAACTGATCTATTAAAATGCAATATAAACGAAAGTGCCATAATATTTGTAGTGCAAACATTTTAACATGAATATTGCTATGTCCTCTGTTCAGTCTGCTCCCAACTGTATTCTCTCCCCTTATTCACCACTGTTCCTATTCTTGCTCTGCTTTTTAGGGCCCAGGAAACAGATGAAGAGGATGTCCCTTTCACAAAGGAACCTTTTTGTTTTTTTCAAAATGGTTAGGCTCCTGGATGCCCGAGAGCTCTGTATTGCTTTTTTGTAAATAGTATTGCTTTTTTGTAAATAGTTGCTTTTTTGTAAATAGTTGTTTGTAAATATTTGTAAAATCCATGGTTCAACAGGAGCTTCTGTAAATAGTTTTGTAAATAGTTTGAATATGTATCATAGTAATCATTTTCAGTCTCCCACTCTGTCTCAATTTTATTTATCGTTGCCCCACCATATGTTTTGTTGTCCAAGGGCACTCATTTGGTCTGTGTTGAAGATTGTTTTACACTTTAGATTAATCTAATTGTGTTTTTTGGCTGAATTAATCTTTTTCTGTTTAACCCTAACCCTCTTTGTTCTCCTTCTCATTCATTTGACTTTGTTTTGTTCTAACACACATCCCACATCATCACATCACTTTTTCCATACACTGTTCTTAATACTTGTTCACACATGTGTTCGTCCCTTTTACTTTGTTCTTCCTGTTGTTCTTGTTCAAACACATATATCAATTGTTCATCCACTGTTGTGGTAAAATGATATTCATAGTCTTAACATGATCATGCTACCCATGCTAACATGAACACAAGGGTTTCCCTCCAAAAATGTAAAACGTATCTAAGTAATAGGCTACTGTGGTGACACGTTATTGGACATAATTCACCTCTCGTATTGTGTTGCCACACGGACCCTTTAGTGTGAACACCTGTAGCGTTAGCTTCCATTCCTGCTAGCTCGTCAAGCAGAGCAGTTCATGTGATAACCTCTCTGTTATTAATGGCTAATAAAGATTGGAACTCTGTTCTTAATACACCGCCTCCGACTCCCTTTTCCTGGCACTACACTACCAAGCTTTCCGTTCTCACCCTGCCTCTCCAAATGCAAAACTGTCAATAAAAAGTATGCAATAATGCAATTACAGCTAAAAAAGTACTTGGGTGTGTGTGTTTTTTTATATATATTTACCATTCAATAACGCAATCGCTGCTGTCTGTCTGTCCCATACTACGGACGTGACTGCCCTGGCAGTGACAGCAACATAGCCTGCTTGTGCTACCACACTTTCCCCTCAAAAAATCGTTAAATAACGAAACTTGGAAATAGTGCCAATTCATACAAAGTGTAACCACATCATGTAAATATGAAAGCAATCTTTAAAAAATAACAGCGTTGGTTTAAGCTATGACTATTTTGACCATGTTCGTGCTGTTTTTGCCATAGAGAAGCATTGCCACGGAAGTGCGTTTGGAACTATCCCGGCATACATAAACCACGTGACCGGCTGGCGGCGACATCAAAGAGTGTCGTAACTCTTAGTATCTCTAGGGCTCTGATCGCGACGCGATGAAAGCAGTTTCTAAAATAATATCCAGAGGATGCATGCAGAGCTGTCATTGGCTGAGATAAGTCCGGCCGTGCGTCACGCCTCCACCGTTCCCGGAAATGCATCCGCGGAGGAGCCGTGGAGGAACCATCAGTGTATCCTCGGTTATAGCTCCTGCAGAGAGCCTCCTCGACGCTCGACGCTCGATGCTCGGTCCTCGGTGTGCATTTAGAGAAATGAGATGTCCTTCAAAATGGCGCGCTGAAATTCATTTCCGGGTCACTACCGGAGGACCGAGGAGTCGAGGAGGGGAAATTTGAGTATTGAGAAGCCTCTGAGGAGGTGACGCGGACAGAGGAGTTCACACTGAGGTGTGATTTGTGCCAAAGAATATGAGGTGTGATTTGTGCCAATGAACGAACTCACTGAGCTCACTAATGTGTCGATCGTCGCCTACCATGCCGTGAACTATGCCGCGAGAGAAGTAACGTGACACTCTCGTCACCACCCCTCTCGTCTGAGAAGCTACGTGACGTCTGCGTCTGAAGTTACTTTACTTTGGTAGTTATCACCTAATAACCCAGTAATGTTACAGCTACGCAGTTGCTGTTCAAGCGAGACTCTATTTCAATATAGTTTTGGTATTAAAATAATGTTACACCCCTTGTATGCCTTGAACGCAAAAACAACCACAGACAAGAATATATATGTTTAATTAGCCTATCAAAATGATAACAAAGGCTGAAAAAACGAGAGGGGTCTGCCTGCAGACCTCCACTCTCAGGACAGTTCCGGTGCAGACCTCCTCTCTCAGGACACCTCCACTCTCAGGACAGGAAGTGCACGCTAAGAATTCCAAAAATAAAATCACCACTATCAGTACAGTGCCACTTTCCAAACAGGAAATGCACGCAAATACAAAATAAAATCGTACTGACACTTATCTATATAGATATATATTTATTTAAATATATAAATACGACATATTGTATTTTAGTTACACCCGCTAGACAACAGTGGAAGGTTCGAGAAACAACCGTGTTTGCCGGGTGCACCCCGGCGGAGGTGGGGAGGTTCCAGCTGGGAACCTCCACCCCGCTGCGGGACCCGTGGGACCCCTGGACGGTGCGTCTTGGTCACGCTTCATATCGGCCGGCCCGGGAAGGAAGAGACACGCAGAGTGGGGGAAGTCCCCCACCCTAACGCAGCACACCCTCCCGGCCATCAGAGTCGAACCCGCAGTTCGGAGGAACCGATCGCCAGAGCCCCGGCACTAGGCCGGGCCGGCGTGGAGGCCCTCCGACAGTGGGTCGCGTTTGCCATTCGATCAGTGAGAGGAGAGGAGAAAAAAGCAACAAAAATGGTCAAAATCCGTTAATATATGGATGAGTGGGGGGGGGGGGGGGGGCAATGTCCCCGGTAGAAACCGGGTGCAATAGCCAAAGAAAAAAAAAAAGTGAACGAGAACCAGGCTGGGGGGGTCAAAAGGGCTTGGCCAAGGCCGACCCAAAGTGCACGGTGGGCGGACTCATCACCTCCGTGATGAGTCTCCATTGTGATTTGAAAACTTCCATCAAACGAGTCCTTCGGTGGGCGGGAAAAAAAACGCGTCAGAATCGTCACTTCCTATACTGACAGTGGAGGGCTGCAGTCGAATAGTCTATTTAGCTTAGGAACCTTCCTAACGGAAGTCCCTCACTGGCAGCCATGATAAGTGCCGTTCGAATTCTCTAGAATGATAGGAAAGGAGGTTTCAAACGTCCTTTATAACCTCCTTTAGCTTAGGAACCACTGGACCTCCCTAACCGAAAGGAGAGGAGAAAATGCTGCACAATGCCTTGCAGCCGCAGCATTTGACGTCACACAACAGTTCACAGAAACAATCGATTATGACGGAGAAATTATATCATGAACGTTACGATGCTTATTAAGCTTTTTAAAACGTATGTGGTAAGTTGCCAAAGTGCTTTGTTTTGAACGTTCATCAGTATTATAATCAAAAAGAGAAATATGAACGTTAGTTTTTACTGAAATGATCAAATAAAGTCAACATTTCACTGAGCTGTGTGGGGTTTGTTCAACTTTTAAAAGATGTTTGAATGGTGATATACACAGTGATAGATGTTAAGGACTAACGTTTATAATAAATACATTTGTATTGATTTTAAGATCTTTTCATACAATCATACGTATTGGGATCATTTGTATTAATGTGGACCGGAGGGAGAGGGTGACAAGCATAAGTTTCACTTTCCTTTTTTATTTCAATTCCAACTTTGGTCATGAAGAATATGTTTCTCTGTTGTCCCTGTTCATAAAACATAAAGCAACAGCGTCAGAGCACGGTGCAGAGTCTCTAGATGAGTTTACAGTAGTCCCTCGTTCTTATTAAACATCCATGTTGTAGTCCGCTGTATAGAAAATTGTAGTTTCCATAGTTTCCCCACAGCAGCAGACGCACATTTATGACGTCCGCTGGCGCATCATAAACACGTCAGATAGTGAAAGTGCATTCGGATTCTCTAAAACACCGCAGTCTCTTCTCCTAAGTCCTTTTGAATTCTCCTATCCACTATCCCTTAACCCCATGACGTTTCACTCAGAGGTCAAAGAATAGGAGATAGGGTTAGAATTTAGGAGCTGATTTTTAAACTATCCGAACGCACCCGGGGAGTTAGAGGGAAGTGACGAGGCAGGAAGCGAGTCAGGAGACATGAGCCTCATCCCAATACCCCTCCTCGACTCCTCTCTTCCCCTCCTCCGGGACTTGACCCGGAAATCGATCAAGATACTCCATTTTGAAGGACGTCCCAATAGCTGAAATGCACACGGAGGAGTCGAGGAGGGGTGAGGGAGGAGGGGTGCGGGAGGAGACGAAAGGGAGGATACCAAGCCCCAGGAAGTGCGCCGGACTCAGATGAGAATATTCGTGGTGGACAAACGGCGGTACTGCACATCCGTTTTGTTGCCAGGCCCGGAAACACTTTTTCCCATTGACTTACATGGGGAAAGAGTGGTCTGTAAATCGTTGGATAATTTTTTTTAAACTAAATAAACTACCCAGTATGAACACTTGTATAGCCCTTAGTAAAAACATTCGTTCCTCAAGTTGTAAAAATGTGCAAATTACGTTATTCGGAGAGTTATTTCCCTCTACATTATGAACGCGCATCTAACCCACGGGACCGCGCTGCCCGGCACGTTCATGTTACGTGTTCTGCACTACATGCGTTTCTCTTTACCCATGGATGCACAATAAGAACGGACCCATATCGCCTTACTGCCATCCCACGGAGCTGTAATAACGGATATATTGCACATTGTAATTCATCATTTGTAAAATATTATACTACATGGGCTGTATGATTAAATCTTGTACCGTAAATGTTGTATTAAATAAAGTTAATATTACCGACGTTAGATTAACGTCCCTGTAGCTTATTATTGCACTAAGAAGCATATTGCACTGTGTATATATATATATATATATATATTAAAGCACCCAGATATTGTTCTAAACTGTATTAAAGTAAACAGGTATTATCTTGAACTGTATTGAAGTGAACATGTATTATTTGGGACTGTTTAAAGTAATCCTATATATCTAAACCTTCTTACTTACACTCCATGACCCAGAGACCCTGACACACACACATACACCTCCTCCTGTCTTCATGCAGCACACACACATAAACTCCTTAACCCAGATATCAGCAACACACACGCATATGCCTCTGCTTATCAGCATGCACACACACACACATACACTTTCCCTCACTAACACACACACATGTTCTTTTTCTTTGGTCCTTGCTGGGAATAATCCGAAGCACCAATATTTCTGTGTACAATGTTTGATTGTTTTAAAATAATAGTTTGTGTGAAATCTTCCCTGGGAAATTAAAGGAGTTAACCCAGGTATAAGATCAAAAGTGATTCTGACCTTGTATAGTTCCGATGCTGTCACGCTCTGTTCAGAAGAAAGATACTTTTTCCCAGAACTCTAATTAGCTTAGGAGTAAAATGGGACGGAAGAGCCGACACATCTCCACCTCCAAATATGTCCATATATACTGTTGTTTCTTCATGCAAAATGCCCCCTGTTTCTGACTGGCTGGTCCCGATACCTGTATCGCACAGCAGTAGAACTGGGAGTCCGGAGTACTCTGTAAACTTGTATTGGTGTTTTTTACCATTAAAATCAGATTATTGTTATAACTTTATGCCGGTGTGTTGAACTCCTTCTTTTATCAATCTGACCAGGCTCATCTAACGGACGGCACGGAGCACAGGTGGGCTTTGAGCCACCACTATTGTGTCTGCTCCTACAATCTGGTGACCCCGACGTGATGAGTGCTGGTCTCTAGGAGTACCACCGACAGCCAGCGGACGAATTTCAGTCCAGGGGAGGACACCTGCACACCGTTGACAACTAAATCAGGACGTCCAGATACAAAGGTGAGCAGACACCTGTTGATTGTCAAAGTCTGTGATTGGCTATACTACAAACAATTTAGAGTTGTCAGCGGCGTTCTCAGTGTCCTTAGTCATGGTAAAAAATACAATACTGAACAAAGTGTTTGTAGAGTCAGGTAGATGAGTCCAGTACCTTTAACTCACTAAAGTAAGAAGGGGCTTAGAGTCAGGTAGAACAGTCCGGACCTAAGGCACCGAGTTAAAGTGCTTAGTCAGGTATAGAGTCCTGCAGCTAAGGCACTGAGTGTTTGAAGAGTCTGGTATAGAGTCCAGTACCTTTAACTCACTAAAGTAAGAAGGGGCTTTGAGTCAGGTAGAACAGTCCGGACCTAAGGCACCGAGTTATATTTAAGAAAGTGCTTAGTCAGGTATACAGTCCTGCAGCTAAGGCACTGAGTGTTTGTAGAGTCAGGTAGATGAGTCCTGTACCTAAGGCACTAAGTGTTGGTGAAAAGTCTGGTATTGCAGTCCAGTACCTTTAACTCACTAAAGTAAGAAGGGGCTTAGAGTCAGGTAGAACAGTCCGGACCTAAGGCACCGAGTTAAAGTGCTTAGTCAGGTATAGAGTCCTGCAGCTAAGGCACTGAGTGTTTGTAAGAGTCGGGTAAATAGCTATAAGTCCCGTACCTTAATTCACTAAAAAAAAAGAAAAAAAAAAAGAAAAAAAAGTGAACCAGCGAGAGCGTGAGGTAGTTTAGTCCGGCACGGCTGACTCGCTGGGAAAATTCTGTAGACTAATATTATATGTGGGTTTTCAAGAGGAGATACGCAACTTTCAAAATCAATTTGAAACGACCGGATCTCGCAAACTCTTGCTGTGGGGGTGATCTGAACGGCTAAACGTGACGATAAAGGATTTTTTTGGTTTGGGTTAATCTCCTTGTGTCGGTCGCATCTCTATATAGGGGTGTCGAAGCACCGGCAAATACCAGAATTATCTGTTGAAATATACATCGCACAAAAAAAGCCGGACAGAATGTATAAGGGAATAAACTCTGTGTGATCTTTTTACGTCGAATCTGTGTAATAATTGAGAAAATAGAGCATAGCAGGAGATACACAAGACAATTGCAGAGCTGAGAGCTCCGAACAGGGTGTAACAATATTCTGGGATAGGAACTCTGAATTCAGAATAGAATATAGGACGACAAGATTTGTCCAGTGTATTAATAAATACAAATAATTTAGTCAGATAATAGATATGAAGTCAATTATGGAAGAAGAGTAGACCCTTTGTTTCAACCAGAAAAAGAGCAAGCTATTCATCACAATTGTATTTTTATGTTATGAGCAGAAGGGGTTTTGAACGCTTGTCAGTCAGAAGGAATCTATAAATGTGTAAGACAGGGGGTGCTTATGCCCGCTTCGGTTTTCAATGTCCGCCATCACGTTAAAACAGAGGATTGGTGGCATTTTCAGTTCATTGCTTGCTTCCACACGCCTTTTCCCCTCCTTGTCTCTTTCATGACTTTATTTAATGCATTAGAACGATTGTTATCGTAACTTTCCGTGTTTCTGGAAGTCAAACTCACTGTTCACATTACGGAGAATATTTCCAGAACGGCCTTTCAAAATAAAAGCTACAGGCCGCTGTTCACCAGAGATGCCTTCACAATAAAACAGTGATTAGCTTAATAATATATTTAACTTATATTACGTCCTTAAACATTGATTTTAATTCATTACAGTTTTCAAATACGGCGCGGATTGAATACAGTTATTTGTGTATTCTGTTACAACCTCACCATGCTTGTAACACAACTTAGATAAACAATTTGAAAATGAATAGCATTAACCAAGTAGGCTAGATAAAAGATTAGTATAGTGGTTAAGGAGGGTGTCCTTGTTTTGCCTATTAACTTAGAACTGAAGTAATAAAGAATAGGCAGACTACTACCATTAGTTTGTTTTAACATTCACATGTTTCAGCATTCCTGACCTCAGCCGTTTTATTTTGTAACCCGTTGGGAGAGAGATTTAAATTGAGTTTTTCTCAGTAGCTGAATGGCTGTGATTACAGCAGCATTGGATAGTTCTGCACCACCTTTTGGGTTCTCTGAATCAGTGTGTTGGTGAAGAGTTGCTCACTGCAAACAGAAGAAGTGTGCAAAGAACGCATCTCTGAGGAGGTATTGACATTTTGCTTGTGCCTCGTTGCCAAGGCAACAGTGGTGTGAAGAGGTACTGCGGTTTTTGGGGGATTTCTGCTGTACAGAGGACAACGTGTGTCTGCCAAGTGATTCCTTCCCTCATCCCAATGCCAGGGAGAGTTTCCTTGGAGCCCACTGACCAGGGCCGGTCCTAGCTTTTTTGGGGACCCTGCCACTGACTACAGCTGCATCACTGACTGTGCTCATTATGACAATATCTTGAGACATGCTTGTCTCAGATTGTTCAGAATCTGAAGGCAGGGGCGGACTGGCCATCTGTAGAATCTGGAGAACCACAGAACGGCCGGTCGTCAAGGGCCGTTGCCGGCCGGCCCTTTAAAGAAAAATAGTTTAACGTCATCATTTAAGTTGTGCTGACGGCCGACAGAGGCCGCTAATGCAGTTGTGTGGTTCTTATCTGTCAAATAATAACACACGAAGAAGAAAAAAGACCGGCCACACGAAGAGAAGGGATTAGACGCCGCGGCAGACGGGGAGAATGAAAAAACATGGATACAAATCAAAGAAAACGAAAAGAAAAAGGTGGGGCCGAGAAGGCAAGAGAAAAAATGATGAAGTCACTCGCAGGTGAAGTATATACATTATGAGAATTGTGAGAATTATCCCTTGAACTCAGTGGCGTTTTCTCCTGGAGGCCAAGGGAAGCCAGGCTTCCCCTGTTTTTTGGATTGTAGTTATCATTTTAATAAATAAATAAAAACACTTAGTTTAGTTTCGGTAATTATTCTGCCGGCCCGTCTCTCCCCCATTCTCTGAGTATTTTACAAAGAGTGAAACAGCGCCCCTCTAGATGTTATGGTGAAACAGTAGATTGCACTCTCTGTTGCGAGAGGAGGCCAGCCGAAATTGGCTTCCCTTGGTGAAAAAAATTGAGGGATTGACCAATCAGACGAGGCTCACGTCATGCCTCACAATCCAATCAAATCGCATCAACTTCAGTTCATACTGTAACTGTCATCACCGCCCTTAAAAAGTAACAAGCAACTGAAGCAAGTGCAATTATGGAGGGTGGAGATTTGGAGTATTTCATCAAAAATAATTGTACTAAACTTCCACTACAGCAGCAACAACAAATGAAATCTGATGACAGGCCAATGATCAAACTGGAGCTGTGTACAGAGAGGGAAAAAAGGAGCGAATTGGACATTTGACATTTCATGTGGCCGGACTGGGTCAGTTTCCAGGGCTGAATTTTAGTCCCAGTCCGCCCCTGTCTGAAGGAATGATGCAATGATTTTACAGCATAATTGTGCAAGAGTTTCCCGGGGGGTGGTGTAGAAACCTTAATGCTTAGTGTTTAGATAAGAGGCTGCTTGTTTAAATGATGGTCTGGAATACTGAAAAGATTAAAGTTTAATATTATTGTCTAGCAAACAAGACATCTGATTATTATGTCACACATAATAATCTTGTTATAGAAACTAGCTATGGGTAAAACGTGTGGTTGTTATACCATTGTTATCATGAACAAAAGATAAATAAGGAAATAGTATCTGCTTAAAGATGAACGGATTTCATAGAGAGGATTAGTTATTGTGAATACTCCACAAGGTATCTACTAATGTATTTTAAAGAACCACATTTAAAGAACTTGAATTGACTTGATAAATAAGTGAAGATAAGAAGATGTATTAACCATGAATTAATCAATTGGTAAATAAAAAATAGCAGTAAAGAGGAAAACTATTAAAGTGAAGTGAAAAATCATCCTAAAACACACTGATGGAAAAGTGGGGGGGGGGGGGGCATGATGGAAGTATGCACTAGACTTTAAGTAGTGGGTGTTTGGGAGTTAGGAGTACAGTGTAGAACCATATTCTTCAATCTTTTCATCATATTTACAAATTATTCTTTTAGGGTTTTTATTCTTGTGTGAATTTGGTAGTGTTTTAATTTGTTACAGTATTGATCAGTTCAAAGGGAGAGTTTTAGTAACATCTCTATAAGATCAGACAAATATTTATTTATATAGGTCATGTTGAAGGGAAAGCTAGTTCTAAACAAAATATAGTATTTCAATTTGAGGTACTGGTTTCACCATTGTGGCATAGTTATTACCATAGGAGGGCTTTCGGATGGACATACGAAATGACTTCTGTTTTTAAATCCTTGATAAAGTAGGGAGTAATTGTTACATGTTCGGACACCCAAGGTTCCACGCACTGTTAAAGAGGGTAACATTGTTCTTTAAGGCGAGACACCCCAGGTGAATAGGGTAATTTTTTTAACTTAAAAGTATCAGCTAGAAATTTCTCCAGTTAATTACTTACAATAAGGCAATTGTTTTTTGTATTACAAGTTTTCTGAAATAGCATGTTTAAATATACAAATTATCCATTATCTCATTAAATATGCACATATTTTAACACATTTCAGCAATCGAAATCTGAACTTTGGATATAGCCAGATTCAAAATTCTTGTTTCATTTTGTAGTCATATTAGTATCTAAGGCTTTTACAGAAGGGATATTGGATATCTCTTTTTATCACTCCATAAATCAGAAAATACTGTCAACAGCCCTAAAATATCCATTTTCGCCATGTTTTTAGGTATATAATGTTGTATAATTCAGGCTATGAATGATATATGGACAAACCCTTCTGTAAAAGCCTTCATAATATTGATAGGAATATAACTGGAAGGTTTGGTGAATGTACGTGCTACTGAAGTTGAAATGTCGAACTCAGAGTAGGAGAAAAAACTCATTTTGAGAAAACGACCTTTAAAGATTGCAGTGAGGCGCTAGCTAAACCCTCCTGTTCTTTGGATGACTGATTGATTGATTGATTGAAAAGTTTATTAACAGCTTGTATATTGTGTACAGTACAGTACAGCTCAAAACATACAATTGTTAAGGGGATGCAGACCAGAGAAAGACTTTCGTCTTGTTTACATCAGGGTCCCCCATTTCCAATTCATCATGTCATTTAAGACATATAAGACATATTTGACATACAGATGGCTTATTTACAATTTACATACAGGTGGTTTTTTTACATACAGATTGCTTGTTTACAATTTTCATTTTAGATTTCGTTCTAATACATCCTAACCGGACATTTAAGACATACCAAGTCTACAGATATACACAGTAACAGAGTCTAAAATGCGAGTATATACATAGATGGGGGGGGGGGGGAAGCTGTCCATTGAACGACAGGTTGAGATTTGTACCATTACCGGGGCCAGTTTTGCAATGCTCTCCCCCGAAGGTGCTCTTTAAGAGAGGTTTTGAAGGTAAGTATAGCTTGCGCATCGACGCACTCCGTGAAGGTATTTCATGTTCAGGGTCATTTTTTTTTTTATAACCTTGCTTCGTGCAAGTGACAATTGTTGTCGTCTTCTCTGTGAACGTTTTTTTCGCCGTTCTTTTAGCATTTTGAGATTTCAATTTCTAGCTGAAAGCTAACCAGGAAGTGTTTTAGCACACCACGTGACGCATCCGAACGAATCACGTTGTCATAAATTGACACCAGCCAATGAGATTTCGTTTCTTGGTTTAAGACCCCTTTGTGCTTTCACGATTGGTTGCTGATACAAAGGAAATGACCATATTTGGATCCGATGATTTTGTGCAGGAGAGACGGAGCTTTCCAGCGATACCTCTGTTGACATGGTGCACACAGCGGTCGCGGTACTTTATGTTACGTTAGAATGCTAACTTTTGGTGAATTTAGGAGAAATCTACAGACGCAAATAGACAAACTATAGTCAAATAAACACTTAAATGTGTATTTTGTACGTTTTCCTTCCAAAACCCTGAAAGAAAACATGTTATGGAATCAAAATAGCACAAAATCTCAAAATTGACCAGTGCATGAAAAACGATGTTTTTGCCTGCCGTGTCTCGCCTTAAGTGCACCAGAATTGAAGATAAATTAATATAATGAGTTATAAAATACATGGCAGAGCTTTACAGATCCTAATAATGTTTTGACTCAAGAAAATAATTATATGCACAAGTTTCTGATCTATTAGACATTTTAATATGGATTAGGTGTTAATGAACTGCAGTAGTAGTACTATAAGGAAGTGAGTTTTGTACCAAATTGCAGGAAATGTGGGAAACAGCTGTCCCAATGAAAAGTTAGAGATATCTTGAACATTATAGTTGTAATTGTGAATTAATAAATGATGGCGCTCCATATATGACTGATTTTTGTAGACAAAGGATACTGGCCTATGCTGACATATCAAAGTCTCTGCAGAGCACGACACATGGCTAAAAAGACTGAGACCAACTGACCTTTGACCCTGACTGACAGTGTAACTTGAGAAGGCACTGTGGATGACTGACTCTGGGGTGAACCTGACCAAACTTGACTTTACAACCTGACAGTGTGAGTGTGAGTGTATGTCTGCATGTGATCAGTGCAACTGCATGATTTAAAACAATGACTAATCAAGCATGCTTTTGGCCTAACACATTATTCTGGGGCTCTGTGGGAAATGAGAGGTTTCCTAAAAATGTGTGACCCGTTTCTAATCTACTTGATATTTCACTCCCACAGGCAGTGGCTGTTTGCAGAATGTGAACCTCAAACTAAAACATGAAGATTCTGTTTCTTTTGGGACTGGGGGATGGAGAGAAACACTTAATTTCACTGAAGTGTTTACTGTGGTAAATGATGGATGTACATTTGGGAATGATGTTTGGTATTTTCTTATAATCAATTATTACCTGAAGGTTTTCTTCCCAAACAGGATTTTGTTACACATGAGTTCATGTGTAAAAAAGGGGGAGTGTCTGTCCATTGATTGACAGTTTTAGAATTGACCTGCTCCATATCTGGGGATAAGATACTGTTTGATGAATGTTGACATGTTTCTAATATTGATTGAGTTATAGCAGGTAACACAGATGCAGAATCAGTGGCCAAGGGGCTACTGTGAGAGATGTAGGTCCAGAATGGAATACTGAAGAAGTTGACCTGTGAGTAATGTTTCAACAGGTATAAAAGTAACTGAGGTTTGAAATGTAGAAAGAACATATTACAGTTAAAGCTAAAACATAGTAATGTAATGAGACATAATTTAATTTAGACAACATCATGTAACTAGCCTGGTAAAGAAGTAGAAGCCATAGACTTTATTGTTTAGGTCATTATGGGGATATACATTTAATCTAAATTCATAATAGAAAGACATTTGATGACAGTTTGTTGGAATTCTGTATTCATTTTTTCAGCGTGATCATATCTAAGCACTGACAGGTAGAAGCAGTATCACCAGGAAATCATTCACTTTGTTAGTATCGTGATTTTGGTTGTTTTTGAATCCATAACATTAGTGTGTTTCTTTACCAGAAACATTAGCAGTTCATATTATATTTATATTTTAAATGGGATCTCAAGGATTTCATTTAAGAAATTCAGAGCTATTGAAATATGTTATTTAGTTTACCTAAAGATGTTTTATTTAGGTTTATTTAGTTGGCACAGTCCAAGTATTAAGATTCTGAAGCTGCACTGGCAGATAGGAGGTCTACAATTAATTTAGAAAACCTGTTCCCAGACGTCTGTTGTTTTAAGACACCCCACCAACAGGCTCCAAGCGGCCTACGCAGTGGTGGGTCAAACAGCTGAGGGCCCCGGAGCCCTGAGCGTAGGCTTGAGGGATTTGTATCAGATTTCTCCACACAGGTTGCTGGCGCAAAAAGAGGGACCCAGGAGGCCGACACAGCGGAGTTCGTCTGGCTGAAGGTCATCAGGACAAAGTGGCTCAACCCCAGGCTCTCCGGCCCCGACCGAGTGACCCAGCGGATCTCTGCCGTCCGTCTAGGAGGAAAGGGGGACAGCTGGAGCCAGTGTGCGGCGGGGAAACCACCTGCTAGGACCAGGGGACGACATCAGGACGGATCTGGCTCTCGTCAAGGAGGTCGACTCGGAAGCTGTCATCAACAGACTGGAGGAGAAGGACCTCGAGACGTCGTCAGCGGGCCGGAGCATCGGGAGGACATCATCAGCGGGCCGGAGAAGGAGCATCGGGAAGACATCTCTCTAGCAGGCAGCCCAGAAGCCACCGTCAGCGGATCGGGGGGGACAAAGACACGGCAAGCCAAGACGGCACAGGGGACTCCACTCTCCGCTGAAACAGGTGGATATAGCCGGTGTGGACTTTGTTCTAATATCCCATTTTTTGAGGAACTTTGTTTTAATATCCCATTTTTTGAGGAACTTTGTTTTAATATCCCATTTTTTGAGGGAGAAGCTGCCCCTTCCCCTTCGTACCAAATGCCCTTGCTGGCTTACGCGTCGGAGGAGGACGAGCACGATGACTCAGCCGACAAGGACAAGTTTTTTTTAACATATTTTGGTCTCCCTCCACTGTCATTAAAAGTTGTTATAATGGACTGTTTCAAAAGGTTTAAAAGTGCTCTAAATCCCAGCTTCTGATGGATTTATATAAATGTTGGGGAACAGACAGTAGAAAAGAATGACAGTAGGTTATGTTTCAAATGCTGTGTATAAATTGATCTCTGAAGGTGAGATCAAAAGAGGGGTTAAAGCACCCGGATATTGTTCTAAACTGTATTAAAGTAAACAGGTATTATCTTGAACTGTATTGAAGTGAACATGTATTATTTGGGACTGTTTAAAGTAATCCTATATATCTAAACCTTCTTACTTACACTCCATGACCCAGAGACCCTGACACACACACATACACCTACTGTCTCCATGCAGCACACACACATAAACTCCTTAACCCAGATATCAGCAACACACACGCATATGCCTCTGCTTATCAGCATGCACACACACACACACATACACTTTCCCTCACTAACACACACACATGTTCTTTTTCTTTGGTCCTTGCTGGGAATAATCCGAAGCACCAATATTTCTGTGTACAATGTTTGATTGTATTAAAAGAATAGTTTGTGTGAAATCTTCCCTGGGAAATTGAAGGAGTTAACCCAGGTATAAGATCAAAAGTGATTCTGACCTTGTATAGTTCCGATGCTGTCACGCTCTGTTCAGAAGAAAGATACTTTTTCCCAGAACTCTAATTCGCTTAGGAGTAAAATGGGACGGAAGAGCCGACACATCTCCACCTCCAAATATGTCCATATATACTGTTGTTTCTTCATGCAAAATGCCCCCTGTTTCTGACTGGCTGGTCCCGATACCTGTATCGCACAGCAGTAGAACTGGGAGTCCGGAGTACTCTGTAAACTTGTATTGGTGTTTTTTACCATTGAAATCAGATTATTGTTATAACTTTATGCCGGTGTGTTGAACTCCCTCTTTTATCAATCTGACCAGGCTCATCTAACGGACGGCGCGGAGCACAGGTGGGCTTTGAGCCACCACTATTGTGTCTGCTCCTACAATATATATATATATATATATATATATATATATATATATATATATATATTAGGGCTGTCAAGTTAACGCATTAATAAAATAAATAAATAATAAAGTTAATGCAAAAAAAATTAACGCCACTAATTATTTTAACGCGATTAACGCATGTGTATTTTTTTTCCTCGGCCGCCCCGTAGTTTCAGAGCGCATCGAGTTTAAAATACCATCTACAAGCTGATGCTGACAGCCCCGCTCCTGCTGCCCGCTTGTGACAGACCACACTTCCACGCACACCGGCAGGCACCGACTGGCTGTTGGGAGGACCGGGAGGGTGTGTGTATGTGTGGCACGAGCGAGCGAGAGAGAGACCTTACGTGCATTGTTGTTGTTAGCATCTGGTGCTAGCTAGCTGCGCTAATGGATAGAAGGAGCTGTTTAAAAACAGAGGAGCGACATTTCGCCACAACTGCGCCGAGCACTTGACTTTATGCAGGAAGCCAGACAGTGGGACATTGTACGAAAAGTCAGCACACTCAGCACGGATAGTGCGCAACATGATTGCAGCGTCCAGGCAGCTCCCGTTCGAGCATATGCCTTGAGTTGCACATAGCTCCAACGTTCCATCACACACACACACACACACACACACACACACACACACACACACACACACACACACACACACACACACACACACACACACACACACACACACACACACACACACACACACACACACACACACACACACACACACACACACACACACACCATTTGTATTGTATTATTGTATGAGAGAGGTTCCAGGTTGAATTGAGGCGAATATTTGTAATGTTCAGAGGTTGTTGTGTTTAATATTCATGAGAATATTTGTCATTGTTCAAATGATAATAAACATTAGCATAAAGCATATTTGTCCACTCATATGTTGATAACAGTATTAAAAACTTGAAAAATATTTCTCTAAGGTACATTTAGAACAGATAAAAAATGTGCGATTAATTTGCGATTAATCGCGATTAAATATTTTAATCGACTGACAGCCCTAATATATATATATACAGTGCAATAATTATTTCATGCTAAATGAAGCTCTGTTGGATATCACTAGATCCTGTTACAGCGTAATATAAGTACCTAACGATTGATGTGTACATTAGCATCATTACTAGCTAGCCGCTAGCTGCTAACTGCCCCCTCGTTAATATCAAATCCATCATAATAACAAATCATTACCATGCTGTCATGAACGCGCGGTGCTGTTACGTGTACGCAAATTGACGTGCTTGATGTAAACCAGCATTTTGGTTAAAGTTGCGCATGCGCTATGAGCGCACATACGGGTACTTCTCAGGCGTGACGGGTAATCTGTGACGTTTCGCTCTCTCAAAAGTTGGGCCATTTTATCATCATGTGCCAATGAGCAACTCTCATAGGAATGAATGAGGCCCCGCCTCCCACGCTGTATCCAGTTCTTATTATACATCCATGGAGGATACACGCGAGCAGACTACGCGGAAGTGTTTTCACTACTCGCGTATAAAAGCCCCGCCCCCACCTTCACAGCTGGTCGATTTCAACAGAGGAAAACCGACCACTGGAAGATGAGTGGAAAAGTGTCACAAGTGCTATAAGTGCTCACAGCTCCGTGGGAATTATTATGTGCAATTCATTTCTAAAAGGCTTTCACATTACTATAATTATATTTTTATTTAAATGTAGGTTACATTTTACACCAAAACGGAAGACAAAAGCAGGACCAACCATCATTGAATTCCTTGACTAACAAGAGAAAGATTCATTCATTTAAATACATATTTAACCAGAAATGGGCCGGTTCTAAGGGGTTATTCAGTTAAGCCCGATGAGAGGGGATACAGCTGTGCACATGTCATCATTAACAGACGTCGTTTAAAAGTGACGTTTGAGTGAACAAGGACATCCCAATTAATACCTGAGGACTCCTCTGTCCTCACGTCACCTCCTCGTGTCCATCGCTCGCATCTTACGGAGGCGGAGCTAAGATGCAAGGAAGGGACGCGAGTGAGGGAAAGGAGGAGTCGAGGAGGGGTATTGGGATGAGGCTATGGACGTAGCAGGCGGGAGTTGTGAAAATGGAAAATGGGATATAGTGAGGAGAAATAAACGTAAAAAGGGAGGAAATACTAATTCGGATGAGAGCAATAGTGAGGGTGAAAGGAGAGAAAGAGTAGTCGGAAATAGGCAACAGGAGTTCATGGTGGTTGTGAAACTTGCGCAAGAGGGAGCTTCGTTCGGCGTGTGGAACCCATACGCTTAACTAAATCCATCAGTAAAGACATCGGGGAGGTAATGAGTGCTAAAGTATTGAGGAATGGATCAATGTTGATCAAATGTAGGGATAGAGAGCAACAGGGGAGAGCAATAAAGATGAGTGCCGTGGAGGGTAAGAAAGTGGAATGTTCACTGTTCAGTGGTAGAAAGCTAGTCAGGGGAGTTGTGACAGGAATCCCCGTCAGAATATCAGCTGATGATGTGAAAGGGAATATAACAAATGCAAAAATAAGTGATGTCAAACGCATTAAAGCAAACCGCAATGGGATTAAAGAAGATAGTCTTTCGGTTCTGATCACCTTTGATGAAAAAAGGCTTCCGGAAAAGATACTTATTGGATATAGGCCTATGTGTTATGATGTGAGACCGTATGTTCCACCACCGCTAAGATGTTTTAAATGTCAGAGATTTGGACATGTGGCGGCAGTGTGCAAGGGAAAACAAAGGTGTGGCAGATGTGGTGGAGATCATGAATACGGAAAATGTGAAGAAGGGGCAAAGCTGAAATGTTGCATTGCGGAGGGGAGCATAGCTCAGCGTACCGTGGATGTGAGGTTAGCAAGAAAGCAGAAGAGGTGCAGCGAGTCAGGGTGACGCAGGGAGTTAGCTATGCAGAGGCAGCGAAGACAGTTTCTGGAGGAACGCAGGTTAAAATGGGAAACAACAATAAGAGCAAAGAAACAGGAAAAGTCCACAACTGTGTTAAATTGAAGGAGGACACTCTGAGTAAAAAAGAGTTTGTACTGTTTATGGCAGAGATTATCAACTGTTCAGCGCAGACTACAAGCCGGAATGAAAGAATCTAAATAATTGTCAAATCAGCTGAAAAGTACCTTGATGTGAAAGGGATGCACTGGGGACATGTGAAAGATATCCTAAATGATGACGTCCAACAACCTCAGACATGGACTGGATCATCCTGGTGGTGGTAATTGTACTGCAGTGGAATGCTAGAAGTTTAATTGCAAACGGACAAGAGTTCAACAAATATATTGACAACCTGGGAGAGAAACCTAATGTTCTCTGTAATCAGGAAACATGGCTGAAACCACAACTGGATTTTATTGTGAAGGAATATACTGCAGTTAGACGAGATAGGGACTCTGGCAGAGGGGGAGGAGTTGCAACATTCATACAGAGTGGGATAAGTTTCAAAGTTATGCATGTAAGTACAGATCATGAAGCAATAGTTATAAGGGTATGGAATGATAGAGGACCTATAGATATAGTAAATTATTATAATCCATGTGGGAAATTAGATCAAAGTATATTAGAGGATGCTGGGGGTTCACTGCAAGACAAAGTAATATGGTGTGGGGATTTTAATTCACATAGCTCGCTATGGGGAAGCAGTAGCACAGATGCAAATGGTGCAGTAGTTGAGGAATTTATAAATGACATCGGGCTAGTGTGTATTAACACTGGAGAAAGAACACGATATAATTGCACGAAGAATATAGAAACAGTACTCGATCTGACATTTGTATCTAGTGCAATAGCATGGAATGTGGTAAAGCATACTACAGTGGGCAGCGATCATTATCCGGTAATGATTCAAGTTGGGACCAACATAAGGTTTGAAAAGGAAAATAAAATTCCGAGATGGAAATTGGGAAAGGCTAATTGGGATGCCTTCCAAGTTGTAAGTACGAATAGATGTAAAACACTTCAAGAGGAAAATGATGATGATATAAATGAATTAAATGATGAGCTGGTTAAGGTTATCATTCATTCAGCTAAAGAAACAATTCCGGAAATTGCAGGAGTTAGGCGTACCAAGAGTGTACCCTGGTGGAATGCTGAATGTAGCAAATCCATTAAAGACAGGAATAAAGCATTCAGGCAACTCAAACAACTCTATTCTCAGGAAGCTTTGAATCAGGATAAAAGGGCCCAGGCTATAGTGAGGAGAACAATAAGAACGCAAAAACACACTTTTTGGAGAAAATATTGCAATAGTATTGGAAGAGAAGTACAGCTTGCAGATGTTTGGGGCATGATTAGGAGAATGGGGGGAAGTCGAAGGAATTATGAGTTGCCAGTTTTGAGCAGAGGGGACAAAATGGCTGTCACAAACCTAAGTTTTCTTTCCTAAGAAAGGCAGAACTTCTAGCTCAAACATTTAGGAAAGTTCATAGTTCAGATAACCTTACAGAGGAAGCCAGGCAGTGCAGAAATAATACACGAATGGAAAACCCTAGAATATTGGATAGAGTAGAAGCGTTAGGGGATCAGTTGGACCTGAATTTTAGTATGTTTGAGTTGAGAAGAGCAATTATGAGTGCTCGTCAAACCACTCCTGGGAAAGTTGGTGTTTGTTACAAATGTTGGAACACATGACAGATAACACTCTAGTAATTGTGTTAAGGTTGTTTAATAGGGTGTGGGATTCTGGCCAACTTCCTTCAGTGTGGAAACAAGCGATAATAGTGCCCATCCTAAAGTCAGGGAAAGACCCTTCAGATCCATCTAGCTTCAGGCCTATTGCCCTGACATCTCATGTATGCAAAATCATGGAAATAATGGTTACAGAAAGATTAACATATATCTTAGAAAGTAAAGCTCTGTTGTCCCCATATCAAAGTGGGTTCTGTAGGGGTCGGAATACAATGGATTCTATATTGTGCTTAGAATCAGACATCAGGAAAGCACAGACCAATAAGGAAGTAGTGATTGCAGTCTTCTTTGATATTGAAAAGGCTTATGACATGCTCTGGAAGGAAGGACTACTAATCAAGTTCAAATCATTGGGAATTGGTGGTAAAGCATATAATTGGGTTATCATTTTTTTACTGGACAGGAAAATACAAGTAAGAGTAGGTGCAGAATATTCAAGTGTTTATGCTGTGGAAAATGGTACTTCGCAAGGTAGTGTGTGTAGTCCGTTGCTGTTCAATATAATGATACATGACATTTTTAATCAAGTTCATCCAAGTATGGGAAAATCTTTGTATGCAGGCTTTGTGGGCAAAAGGCCGCAATGTAGGAAATAAAATACAAGCTGCAATAGTTGAAATGGAGAAATGGACAAATAAATGGGGATTCAAACTGTCAGTAGCTAAGACGCAGGTTATTTGTTTTACAAAACGGCATAATATTTCTCCTATATCGTTAAAATGGTATGAGCAACCTCTTGAACAGGTTAATACAATAAGATTTCTTGGGGTTTGGTTTGACGGAAAGTTAACATGGAGCAATCATATAGGAAAAGTTCAAAATAAATGTAAAAAGGTCAACAATGTACTTCGGTGTTTGGCGGGACAGGAGTGGGGAGCGAGTAGGTCATCACTACAGAACATATATTGGGCACTCATGAGACCTGTATTCGATTATGGGTGTATAGCGTTCATGGCAGCAGCAGAATCAAACCTTAAAAAGCTGGATGTCCTACAAGCTCAGGCCCTGAGAATATGTAGTGGAGCTTTTAAAACATCTCCAGTATCAGCAATACAGGTGGAAATGGGAGAAATGCCTTTAAGGATAAGAAGAGTGAAGTTAATGTTGGCATACTGGGTAAACCTTCAGGGGCATAGTGATAGTCATCCTGCGAAAAGTATTTTTGAAAGACTGCTGGGAGCACAATGAGTCACATTTAACAAGTTTTGGATGGATTGGCGATTTTAAAGCAGCAAGTATAGGTTTTAATCAAATACACACTGTAAAATATTACCATGATTTCACAATATTTAGTTGTAATATTTTACAATAAATTACTGTTTTACCACTTTACAGTCTTTACCTGTAATGTTCACAATATAATACTGTAATTTTGAATTTCACAGTGAAATCAATACAGGCACAGTTAATGACTGTGAATGTACAGGATCAATGATTACAAGGATTTCACAACATGTTACTGTATTATTTCACAGTAAAATACTGTATTCAGACCATCCTCTGTGATAACACAACAAATTAAGTGATTTTATTGCTTTCATTGCTCTTGCTTGGCTTTAAATACTAATTTCTTTCTTTGGTGCAGGTTTTACTTCAATTGAAAGGGGCACCGCTGCATGTGCCTTAAAATAAACGATGCAACATATACATCTATGTAAAATTGAAATGGTTGTCTTGGCTTATTGTTTTCAGATGCTTCCTGGGCATTAACCCCAAGACGGGCTCGAAAGCCAAAAAGAGGCATGGCAATTTAAACCCCCATGTCAGCACATTCTTCAGAAAAATTGTTGACTTCGAGTGGATGTCTGTAGACATGTGTTACGTGCTCCCCTCCTTGTTTTATTTATGTCTCCCTGCTGCAGGTGCACCTGGTCTGCCCCTGGCTCCGCCTCTGCCCAGGTGCACCTGGTCTGCCCCTGGCTCCGCCTCTGCCCAGGTGCACCTGGTCTGCCCCTGGCTCCGCCTCTGCCCAGGTGTTCCAAATTCCACTCAGCCATGTATATATAAAGAGAAGCTGGAGGAGAAGGATGTCTCGCCTGTCCTAACGCCGGGAGACACTCTCCTTAGATTACCTCTTTGTCATTTTGAGCTGTAGGCCATATTTTTGCAGGTGTCTTTATGTTTAGCCTGGAGGACCTGGTAGTCCAGTTTTCGTGGCTTTATTTTGTTTCCCATAGGGTTTATAATTTATAATAATTGGTTAGGGGGGGGAGTTCTGGGTCCTACGGCCCGTGGTGTGGCTGGCTCGGGTTCCCTACTTCTGTTTGTTCCTTTTGGCCAGTCCTCCAGACCTCTTTTTGTTTCCCGTTTTGCTTGTGTGAGCAAACGGCTGATTATCAATAAATGCTCGTTACCAAGTACCGGTTATTGCGTGTAATCTTTCATGTTGCGGGTCTCAGCACCAGCCACTACGCGGAGTAGAGGTTGGGGCCGTAACAACATGTCCAAGACACTGTGAAATGTACTTTGCACTTCAATGGAGTAATACAAAGTTAAAATGGGCATTGTTGATTGAGGTGATTGAATTGTGTAGTTATGATAAAATCCCAGTGAACTAGTCAGATTTACAATATATTATCGTATTATTTACATTTTTATATTTACAGTAAATTACTGGCTACTGTGTTGCATTACTTCTACAGTAATAGTGTGAAAATAGAGGTAATTACTGTAATTTATGTACAGCAAGGTACCATAATATCACAGCTCTGTACTGCTATATCACAGTAATTCCATGGGCATGGCAACTGTAAAGTCACAGTATTTAGTTATACTTTTATTCTAATTTACTGTAAAATATCTACAGTAATTGACTGTGAAATATTCACAGTCAATTACCGTGAAATCCATGCAACTAGTAGCCAGTAATTTACTGTAATTTTACAGTCAAACATTTTACAGTGCAGTATTGCCCCACAGTTCCAATCTCATCCATTCCACCCTGGTTGTTTCCATTGCCAAGTGTAGACCTCAATATAGAAAAAGAGTTGAAGGAAAAGAAAACTACGAGTACTCAGACTCAACAATCATATTTACAGATGGTTCCAAAGATCCAGAGACAGGGTGTGCAGGGGCAGCAGTGTATATCCCAGTGAGTAATACACATATAAAGAAAAGGGTAACAGACCATGTGTCAGTATACACCACAGAGTTGTTGGCATTGGGGTTGGCATTGAAATGGATAGAGGAGAAATAAATACATAATAGTGTAATTGCACCAGACAGCTTTTCAGCATTATCAAGTATACGATCAGGCAGATCTTCATTTAGAATGGACATAAGAAATGAAATATTTCTAATTTTATATAAAATGCAAATCAAAGGCATAGCAACTCGTTTCATCTGGGTTCCTGCTCATGTTGGTGTGGAGGGAAATGAACAGGTGGATATTCTGGCCAAACAAACACTCAGAAGTATGAACATAGACATAGAAGTTCCAGCAAAGCGGAGGTTAAAACATTCATACAGAAATATGCACAAACAACATGGCAAGAACATTGGGACCTTAGTGATACAGGCATAGGCGGAGTTTGACATTTGCGCTTGGGGGGGCAAACATTTTTTACTATCGTCAGTACACAGTCCCAACTATTGTGTGGGGTCACGGATACAGTAGCAATAAAGTCAGCGTTCACCGCACTGAGTATGACTTTTCCACATACGAACACAACTCGTCCCGTCATGCACGCCTCATGCCCGCCGTACACACACACTCATATGGAAGGGGCGGTCTCTCCCCCCAACAACAGTGCATTACATAACTATAAAACGTATCATAACTGTGCACATCTTATACTTATTTGATAACTACTATATCCCTTGGTTACTTGAACACGCTACAATATTATGAACTAGTGTCCTACTTAGTGCAGAAGTAGACGCCTTAAACGTCCCAGAAATTGGACGTTTTAAAAATCGCCGCATATCTTATTGTAATACAATAGCTGAATCACTTGTATGTAAAAAAAAGCGAGGGAACTTGTGTCCTTAACCTCATACGTCACACACACACATCACACACACACACGTCACAACATGCGACTGCTCAAAAATGAAATTATTTCAAACAAAACATGATATTATTCAGATTTGTATTGTAACAATCATTATATTACATCTATTAAAATATTGATATACGAAATATTTGTATTGGAACAGTTTTAGAAGTAGTAATGCTGTAACATATTTCAGCCACTAGGGGGGGCAATGCCCCCCCCTGCCCCCCCCGCAAAATCCGCCTATGGATACAGGAAGACATCTTTATAAAATTCAAAGGTATGTGGGGGATGGAAGGAAGGTGGGGTTTAAAAGAAGGGAGGAAAATGTCATTCCTCGGATGAGAATAGGTCATACAGGTCTCAATCATACATTAAGTATAATAGGAAAGCATCCAACCGGAAAGTGTATCCACTGTAGCCAGCCAGAAACTGTTGAGCATGTTTTACTGCTTTGCAGGAAATATAGTACTCAGAGAAATGTGCTTTTCACTGAAGAAAGCACAATTCCATGACTTGTCGCTATCAGGGCCGTTAGGGAAAACATCAGGCAATATGTATTACGTTTCTAAGAGAAATTGATACATTTAAAATAATCTAGAGTTTTGGTTCTTTGTTTTGTTTGTTTTGTTTATTGTTTTCTGCATAGTCTCTTGTCCACACTCCAATCCAGTTGGTGGCGGTAATGTACCTACAAGTTGGTTTGCCAACCGCCAATAAACACTGAAGAAGAAGAAGAAGAAGAAGAAGAAGAAGAAGAATAATAAGAAGAAGAAGGAGAAAGATGGCGGCCGCAGGCAGCGACGGAACAGGTTTAGCAGGCAGATAATACCGAAGAGTAGAGCGCCTTTAAGACGTCACTTTCAGGGAACACGCACACTAATGGCGCTGCTGTATGGCTTGTTATGGAGGCTCTTGCTCTTTCTGGTCCACATCAACAGGGCGCTGGTCTCCTGGCTCCGTGTCCGGCTTCGGAGCTGGAAGGGTCGGCTTTGGGAGCGGGCGATGGCCGCTTTGCTGCTGCCGGTAGCCCTGGCCGGGGTCCCCGACCCCCAGAGGAAGGTAAACCAGGACCCTGATGCTAACGCTAACCCGGTAACTGGAAACCGCAATGCTGGGCGTCGGTCCCGCTGGCTGTCTGACGGCAGGTCTCTGGAGAAGCTGCCGGTCCACATCGGCCTGTTGGTGGCGGAAGAAGAGCCCAGCTACACGGACATAGCAAACCTGGCAGTGTGGTGCATGGCTGTCGGGATATCTTATGTCAGCGTCTATGATAACCACGGTAAAAACCCTGAACGCTTCACCCCATACTAACCGCCTCTGTCGCTGTCTCTGATGGCTGGCCTAATAAAGGCTCACCGCTATTTAATTTACCATTCAATATACATATGTGTATTTTGACTGATGCAGGAGATGTCACACTCACTTTCCATTCCCTTAACTTAAATTTGGATTGAATACGTAAATCATATTTCATCTGAGCATATTTTATTCAAGTGGATTAAAGGTCCTCACTTCCCTTATTCGTTTTATTTCACCCCTGTCATGTGACTGTGGTTATATTGGAATGTTCCACATTATGCGCCTTTCAGTTCTAAAGTTAGGCAGAGAAAGGGTTGGGTATCGTTTGAATTTCCACGATTCTGATTCCGATTCTACTTTTCGATTCCGATTCTTTGAGGGGCAGGGTAACAAAATGATACATGCTTCTTCCACCAACAAAAATTACATTTATTCGAGAAACTTTTACACAGGTTAGTTTCCAGTAATATTCACATTAGTCAGTCTGTTTATATTCACTGCTATGTAACTGTAACCTGAGAACCACTGAAGCTACAACAGTCCAACTTTTAAAGGAACCCCCCCCATTTAAAAACAGTTCTTGTTGAGAAAAACAAGCATATCTGCCTTCTCAGGCAAACCGGGAAGAAATGTTTGAACATTTTAAAGTAAAATGCTTCAATCTGGTGCACTTTAAGCAGAATGACTAGAGACTAGATCTAGAGCAGGGGTCTTCAACTAAAATTCAACGAGGTCCAGTTAGAGAAAATGTCCCCATGCAAAGGTCCAGAACATCAAAATGTCTAAGTTGCTTCATGAATGAGTGTGATATATATTGAAGTGACCTGTAGCTTTATCAACGTCTGCATGTAATCAACAACTGACTGCCAATCAAATAAAGAAAGTACAATTCAAAAACAACAATATTTATAGTCAATTAACATTGAACTAAACAGATATACAGTAAATACTGTGGATATGTGTAATGTTCCTCTCGGGCTGCATTTACAAATAAAATAGAGAAAATAAATAAAATGGCTTTTGAAAATATGTGCATCTTAAAAGTGCTTAATTTTAGATAAATAAAATAAAGTGTAGCAGCAGCTTGAGTGTCCCTTTTTCTTTGTTAACCGTTTCACATCATGACTTAACAGTTTCAGACGATTATAGAACAATATCAGTCTTTACACATCATAACAATTGAACAGTTTAAAGTTTCTCTTTCTTTCCCTCTTATATTGCAGTCCCTTACTCACTGTTTTATTCAGTGCGAGAATTGAGCTGGAGCTTATCCTGCCAGGAGTTTAGATCTGGGCTGAAATGGTGTCAGGGCCATTCTCATACACATGCAGGTGCTCATTGGTTTCAGTGATGCAAACACAGGTATGGTGAAAAAAGAGAGAACTATTCGAAGCAGAAAAAAACTGCGTAATATACCATCTGACAAAGGCCTGTGCTATAATGCTTCAATTAACTGCTATTCTTTATAATATACTCAGATCAATAGCAGACAGAGATGTTAAGTTATAAATCAAGGGTTTTTATTATTATTTACAGCAGGGGTGGGGACCTTTTTCCTTTCAATTTTTACAACATCCTCGGAGGGTCGTACAAATGATTGAACTCAACTTTGCTTAAAAAAACTAAAATCACAGCCCATTCATTTGGCCTTTCTTTCATGCTGTGCAAAGAAAAAAGCAACCTCTTAATCCAGATATCTCACCATGACTCACGTATGCATGTGCACGGTGTTGCATGCATGCATGCATGCATGTGCACAGTTGTGGCATGACCACCAACACAGAAAGATATGGACACAAGATGTGTGCAAATGTATTTAGTATCCTATCCATGTGAACATGATTTAAGTGGGGGGGGGGGGACCTAACCTCCTCTAGGGGGGTCCGGGGGCATGCTCCCCCGGGAAGATTTGTTTTTAAATATTGAAGTTAAAAGCATCAATCTAGTACACTTTGAGAGCAACATTAAGAGATCTATGGATACATCTTTCAACACCCATATGAAACAGAACTGTAAGCAGATTTTTCTTTTTGGATATTTTACAAATCACTCCCCTTTTAAACTCTATTCTTGTTATTTTTAACAACTTTTTTGTTACTGTCATATAGTATTTTATACCTGTTTTTCATTTAGTCTCATTAATAACTATAATGATCATATCAAGGTGTGCCTTAACCTCCTCACTGAGCTGAGGTTATTTGAGCCTCTCAGGAGAGAGCTCTCTTCCACCTGGTTGTAGAAAAGCTCTTTAAATTCGTTAGCATAGCTAGCTAACCAGATGCTAATAACAACAGATCGCCACTGTGCTTACAACTAAAGACACAGCCACGCAAACACTGCGGCATGTGTACGGCTCCTTATGGGTATTGCAATATTTGAAGAGCTGGAGCGGCGTTCCGGTGCTCTCTGAGCACTCCTTTCAGACGAGACATATACCACGTTAAGACACGTTACGCTCGTGTTGTGTTCAAGGAACCTGTCCTTGCGGTTCTCCACGTATTACACAAGTCAACCAAATCAGCGTTAAAAAAGCGGGAGGAGCCGAACAAAACCCTATTAATGTATTGATTATAGCTCCGGGTCCGTCTGGGTCTGGGTCCGGATCCGGACCGCGGTCCGCCTGTTGCCGACCCCTGATCTAGAGGGTACAACTCTAAACACCCATATGAAAAAGATCGGTTTACATTTTAATAATTAAATAAGTATGTGAACATAACAAGTAACCTACCATAGCCAAAAACAAATACATGTAACGTATTTTATTTGTGTTATCTCTCCAGTTTAAAACGATATGTGTGGTTTACTGTCCTATAGTATACATTGGAATGATGTCAAACCTGTTTTATCCCAATAATTATAAAGGAGTGCCTTGGAAATATGTGTTTACATAAATTGTGATCAAAACGTTTGAGACCCACTGAGATAACTTAGACTAAAGTGAACTATCTAAACACTCAGAGTCCTTTACCTCACTGAGCTGTAGTTATCAGCCTCTCAGTCTGACTGTAGAGGACTCTCCCTCCACATTATTGTAGAAACATCTTCTTCTTCTGTTAGAGCAGCTCGCAGCAGATGCTAATAACAACAGCGCGTACCGGTGCACCCTCCTTTTCTCCCTCGCTCGCTCCCACGCTCACTCGCACTTTGGCTGTGAGCTGCGGGTGCCAGATAAGCCAACATCCCCCATTTTCATCACTGACAGCGCCCATCGTACAGGGCAAATGGAAAGTGTAACTGGGATGAAAAGGGTGTTACATTTACTTAATTATGAATGTTGTTACATCAAGGCCGAACATTAGGATGAGCCCCAACGGTCAAAACATTTTTTTTTCCTCCCAGAGCTGTCAGCGCAGCGCCTCCACAGATCTGGCACCCTAGGCGAACATCTATAACGCCAGTGCGACGGGCCGGCCCTGGTCCCAGGTTACGCTGTAGGAAGTGTAGATACAACCAGAGCCCTGGGTACAACGCTACATTTCCCGCCGCTTCACAGTCATACAGTAGGCTACGGAGAGCGGCGAGAAACATTTCCTCAGGCATCGAAAAGCGGAACCGAAATTCACATTTCTAAATGATGCCGTTGGAATCGAAATGTTGGAACGGTTCTCGGTACCCAACCCTAGGCAGAGACTTTTCTCATTCATTATTTAGTCTCTGAGAAAACATGGATGACACTGTGTATTATTAGGCCAATTCTGCTTGAAATATGATACTCGTTTTTTCCGGTCATATTTTATCTTGGTTAAATCTGGAACCCGGTGTTATTCCAGCCCTTCTAGCTTATTTTATCTTATATTTTATTATTATCCCAGTTTGAATTTAAACAGTGTTGCTCAATCAGCTGGGCTAACACTGAAAACACACTAATAACCACACACTTATTACACTGATTTATATTCTGAGAGCAAATGACTCACATTGATCATGTAAACTCCCGCTTTATTACTTTGTCCTTTTGGATATCTATATTCTCCTGAAACATAGCCCTGTTTTGTCGCTGTCTTATCTTTTCACACTGATGCATCTCTCAGGGAACCAAATCTGAACAAGGTACAAGTCCTGGAGACTTGGAGTCAGTTTTGCACATTTTCAGCCCTTTTTTTCTGATTTCAGATGCACAGGAAACCAACATTAAGTTAAGCACTTAAATGATTTTATCGGAGCTGTTACTAAGATTTGTTACATTATGAAATAAATAAAACGGCAGCTAGAGTCAAAGCTCAAATGTCTCTTTCTCCACTCTAAGTGTAATAAGAACATTTCTTGTTTTTGTCACCCTGGTTTGAAGGATGTACTTATCAGCCACATTGGTTTCTTCACTCAGGCATTTTTCAGAAGAACAACTCTCGTCTGTTGGAGGAGATAGTAAGGCAGCAGCAGGACTTGATGGGTGTCGACGGATCCAAATGCGATGTGGAGTTTCTTAGCCAGGGAAGTGACAAACACCAGCACCATGGTAAGGACTCTCCTGTTTCACTCAGTACGTTTACATGTATATGAAGAGTTTGGTTCCAAAACGCTATAAATCCATGTTGATTAATTTGAGTGAAAATGTATTTTCTTTACCAAGAAAAATGGCAAGTGAAAACCACTATATTCTGTTTCAAACTTTCACATAGCATCTTGAGGTTATAATAACATTACAAATTAAAATCCAGAATTAGATTTTCAAAGATTTATTTTAAAAACTGATCATTTTTTCCCCAAAATGCAATAAATCCATTTTATTTTTCATATTGAAACTGTGCAAAAATACATAACAGTAAGTCAGTTGATACATATGAAAACCTCTGAACTTGGTCAATACTAAACTTATATATGGGCACTGGGCCAAAAATACATCAATCAAAATGTATTTAACGGGTCATCTTGTTAATGCTACACATTCATTACAACAATAAAACATTACATGTGAGGGAAATGTATCATGAACAAGAACAACAATATCACATTAGACCAGAGAAATTCCAAAATCACATTCATCTTTGCCATGTTACATTCATATTAGTGCTGTACGTTGTACGATTGTCTTGTGCATCCTATAAATCCATTGCATTCATATAACTATATCTGTGTAAAGAATTTGTGCCCAAGCAATACATCAGACTAAGGCTAAGTGATACTAATTCCTTAAGTAGGCTACATTTTAACATGAAAACAAACGAAAAAATAGCAAGAAACTTAAACATTCAAGATTAAACAGAAAAGCTTAATTGTGCCTTGTTCACTTCATGATATAACCTAGGCTACACATCAGGCTGCATTGAAAAGCCAGTGATGTGCTTGTTGTGAATTAAGCTGTCATTATCTAGCCTGTGTAGTCCAGCCTATCACATCAACATAGCGTCGTTTAATGATCCACACGTTTTAAGAGCAGGCAGTCCTGTATGAATAATATCATTCGTAAATCAAAATTAAACTCACCCAAAACGCTGCAAAAGGTGGCCTTGCAGACAGGCATTTTTGTGGGATGATCTTCGGTCAGCAAATGTGACCTCCCTATCCTTCTGCATATCGCTGTTGACAACCTTTGGACGTCTCCGCTGAACTTTTTTGACAGTGATCAGCTGCAAAAGGACTTGATCCTGCTCGATTTTAGTAGATCCAGAGTAAAAACACTGAACGTTTTTTAATAGATCCCCTGGGGTCAATGTGTCTGCGTGACAGAAGTTTGCTTTTGTATGAGAATGATAACAAGCGACAGCCGGCATTTTTCCTCCTCCCGAGTGTCTCATTTTCTTAATCTCCTCACGTACATGATTACATTTCGATGGCTTGCGTTTCTTCCCCACCGCAGAAACCACCACAGGTTCATCAATGCTGTCAAAATTATTCATGTTTTTATTGTTTGTTGAAGTAGATAATGACGAAAGCCGGTACATTCAGGGTGCCGCCATTATTGTTTACACTGCGTGGAATGCTCTGTGATTGGTTGAGGTGCGTGGAATGGTGCGCTGTGATTGGTTGAGCATTCTGTAGAGAAGGGAGACTGGCGTTTGTCGCTGTTTGGAAAGAAAGTGAGAAAACAGGACAGAATAACACGGCGGATATCGCGTTTTGCGGGAAATTGAATGTTGACTTTTCAATACCGACGAAATACAATACTGATTTAGGCGGGAACTCATTTTTTTCAAAAGTGGCGTTTATCGCGTTTTGGAACCAAACTCTTCATATGTTCTTAAGTAAAATGTCAGGAATCATCATGTTAATCACATAGCTATCATATGCCTAAAACAGTCCTGATGCTCTTCTAGGTTATCATACATCTGGTTACGTACACAGCTACGTAGGGCCTTTGTTATCACGTGCTACTCTGATATTAGAAGAGTACATTCAGTATTTTCCCCAACATAAACTTAAAATGCTCAACGATGTGTGCAGAAATGTAGCCAATAACCGTGGTACCTAATTAGGCTTTATTTACTTGACACTGACATAGAGGACACCTTTTAGCGTAGAGCAGGGGTCACCAACTACATTGGTCCAAGGGCCAAAATTAATCCAAGAGACACTTTCGTGGCCAGATATTTTTATATATATATTTATATATAATTGATTAATATGTTCACTTTATTGAAAAAAATAATCTTTTTTTTATAAGCCTGTATCCGTGGTAATAAAACTGAAAGCAGTCCTGATAGGCAGGGAAAGGAATCAACTGGATATAAGAAAATTGTTTGCCAGGCACGCATATCTCACATAATGTATGCGCTAAGTAGGGCTGCACGATTTTGGGAAAAAATCTAATTGCGATTTTTCTGACAAATATTGCAATGGCGATTCCATTTGCGATATTCTTTTTTTTTTTAAGCGACCCAACGGAAGTTTATTGTAAAATGCGGCCATATCTCCGGTAGGGGTGCAACAACTAATCGTCTTAATCGATTAAAATCGATGACCAAATTAGTTGCCAACTAATTCAGTCGTCGATTCGTTGGTGACGTCATCACGTGTGTTTTACGCCGTTAAGCTCCAACGTTACCGGTCTTTTTATCGGTACTGGAGACATTTAAAAAATATATGTCATGTATTATTGCTACAAAAACATTATATCGCAGTCTAATGGCGCGTTTCCACTGCAGCGGGGTAGCCCCGTTTAAGCGTCCCTAAGCGTCCTCGCTCAGGCCTCGGGCTGCCTCGCTGGCCGGCCCAGGCCGTGGCGCATTTCCATTACAGTTTAGGACCTGGGGTAGCAACGCAGTGTAGGCGGGGCGATCGGCTTTGTTTTTGTTCACATTTCGAGTTGTTCCGTCGAGCTCCCGCTGGATGTTATCATCCCCAATGAGATGAAGGAACGTCGTCACCTCCTCGGTCGACCACGGTGTGCTTTTCTTAGAAGTAGCCATTTTTGTAGCTCCTCCGTTTACAAAATGCTGTGTATAAAAATGCTGCAAGCTTGCTTCTATGCGACGCTAGGGATGAACTCGCGCGCAATCTTGTGACGATTCTCTCTGACCAATCAGCAGTCGAGAGTGTTGACGTCACTAGTTCAGCCCTGGCCCTGGTCTGAGGGAACCACGATTTTATGAGGCCGGAAAAAGAGGGAAAAAGTACCCGCTGGCCGGTACTAGGCTATATGGAAACGCCATCAAAAACCGGCCTGGCCGCTTGAGGACGGTTAAGGACGCTTAAACGGGGCTACCCGCTGCAGTGGAAACGCGCCATTAGTGTCGCCAACTCGTTTCTAAAATGCAAAAAGACAAACAAATGCATCTATGGTGTATTTTCGACCTTTCCAATCCAGACGAGATCTCTCTCTCTCCCGTCTGTGTGCGAGGGGGCGGGGCAGTTTACACTCACGCAGCTGCTACAAGCAGCAACACACGGCTGGGATGGCGGAGAGAAGTGCTCCAAGGTGTGGCTAAACTTTACCCGTCTCGATGTGGACAATGCTCGTTGCCAAAAGTGCAATAAGTGTTTAGCATGTAAGGGCGGTAACACGAGCAATTTGTCTAAACATTTATCAAAAGTGCTCCACATTCAGACGGAGGAATGCACCGGGTTCCACTGTCTTTCTAGCAGCTCTGTAGCCCCATCCACGAGGAACGTTTCCACGTCAGGTGTTATGTATGCTAGCAGCAACACACAGAGTTAACTCCATGATACAAACATGGGTTAATGATTAGAGGAAACTGAGTTATTTATTTAGTTAAAGTTTCAGCTATTCTGTTTACAGTTCTGTCATCACATTATTTAATACCATTTGTTAAAACATTGTTGTTTCTTTTGATGTGAAATATTATGTATTTAATTTAAATAAAAAGCAATGTTAATTTTGTTCACAATGTGTTAAGTTAATTTAATAACATATGTATTTTTGAATCAAGTATTCATCTTTATTGTCTTCATTGTTAGTTTCCACATGCCTAAAACAACCTCAAGCTAAATATAAAAGTTGATGGCTAAATAAGAGCGTTTGAGAAATTATGCAAGGCATAATAGTCCGAATAGTCGATTAATCGTTTCATTAATCGATTATCAAATGAGTCGTTTGTTGCAGCCCTAATCTCCGGCTAGGAAGGTCGTATCAAGGTACTCCCGTCTCTAGCACCCCAGCAGCCCGAGCTACGAGTGAAAACACTAAAGTTACATGAAACTTCCGTTGGGTTGCTTTAAAGTCAAGCTTCAGTTTAAGACTCACCCTGTAATAGAAACATGTGATGGAGCATTACTAACCTGACTCAGATGGTTTGTTTCACCAAAGCATCTAAAGCTCCATTGGAAGCCATTTGGAAAGGGCAGGCACTTTCAAAAATACTTGGCAGGTGATTTGATCAATCTGTCCATCACCTTCTATCATGGGCCACTTCTGATTGATTAACAATGGCTGGTACATGTGGAGCACAGCACTTCTGATTGGTGTGGATGACTGACACACAAGAAGAACAAAAAAAACAAATGTAAAAAAATAAAACTTAAAGAAAATCGCAGGCTTTGAGATTTGATTATCGCATCATTTAAAATCGCGATTTCGATTTTCAATCGTTCAGCCCTAGCGCTAAGGCTGTGCATCTTCACTGGTGTCACGATTCGATTACAATTATCTTGTCTTCGATTCGATATCACGATGCACGATGCGTTGCATCCTCAATTTTCTATATTACTGCACATGGCTTCTTTGTCATCAATGCATACATGCAGTAAATACATATGAACTGTCTTTATTATTTAGAAAGTGCTTCAGAAATCAATAACATAAATGTCTTGACATTAATTCATAAACCAAAACAAATTGTATAGGTCTAGCCTCCCTATATCTGTGTGTGAAGTTGTTCCATCCTCAAAAACAAAAAAATATGCTTCTGCAGTCTAGCTGCAGCTTCTAGCAACGGTCTTCTGTTAAAGAAAGGACACTGAATGTCCTGAATGTGGCATCACACACAGGACTTGAGTCTGAACACAGCAGACAACAGGAGTATTTACAACAGCATAACAACTCAAATAGTGCATGTGGGTGCACACTTACATTCTCTGTCTTACTGTTACATAAATCCCATGAATGTATGAGATTAAATTAGCTTCATCATATCTCAGTGATTAAGTGAATAATAAAGTTTCTATCGGGTCACTATCAGCCTGTCACTCATTATTTTCAGGGAGGGGGCGGGGTTTGGAGGAGCTTTTTCCTCCTGCCTTCACAAACTTTACACACGTATATATCATCTGAAAATTGCTAGAGGACATTCATACTCTGCAATCCAAGACTTCATTAAATCCACCAAAAACCTGACATGATTGTAACTTTTTAATTGAGTATTTTTGAAAAACATAAATCCCTCCCTGTGTGCTCGCAGCGACACGGAGTGATTCAGAGCGGGTCCCTCTGCTGTTGGTTCTGGACTGGTGTTCTTGTGTTGGTGGATAAATCAGACTGCTCCGTGTTTGGTGTTGCTGTGCCGCTGTCACGTCTTTTCCCTGATCTCTGCGTCACCGACCGATTTGATATTCAAGTGACAGAAAAAAAAACTTTATTGTAAAGCCGCGGCCGGAAGCAACGTTACTACTCTATAATCGATTATGTTCTGTCACTGCATCGATGCAGAATCATCCACGTCCGCATCGTACGGAGCCCCTAAAGCAGTTTCTCAAAGTGGGGGGCGCGCCCTGTCGCTACATCAAATGTATCTTTACAGTCAGGGCACACTCTTGAAGCCTGGGTTATTTCTCTCTTTCATGATAAAGGATCATGAGAGAATTCCCATGGGTGCTGGATTCAAAGGTTTGGATTTTAGATAAAGTGCTTGAAACTGCACCTAGTATAAGATACTAAGGCCCAATCCCAAATCACACCCTACCCCTCCGTTTGCGCGTTCACGCGGAGGGTCCGCCACATTAAGGGCTGTTCCAAACCAACGAGTGTGGAGCGGTGTGGAGGGGGAGTGGGCTATCAAGCCCTCAAACAGCGAGTCTGCAGCGATGCTGACTTGAGACCGGTCTCTACCTGACCGGAGTCACGCTGTGTGTGTCCGTCAGGAAACAAGCTGTTAACAAGTAGTTCCTGCAAACATCCACTGATAAACTGCGATGTTAACAGAAAAAGGTAAATGTGTGCATTTTATTATGAAGTTGTGTATATTTACAGACTGTTGCAAAAACTAAGAAGCTTATAAACATCAGGTTTAAAACTAAAATAGTTTTACAAAAAACACAATGAAAGATGTTTGGAGTTTTATTTGAGTTATTCATTTAAACTTTTTTTCTAAGAGATGCTGATTTGAAACCGTTGTTACATACAGTTACGGCATTTCCTGTTTCTGCCGGAGAGAGGGGAGGCCGTCCCAAAGCTTGCTGCTGTATTTACTCCCTCCATCTGACAGGAGGGAGCCTCGTTGAGCTGCGAGGGAGGCTACAGACGGAGTTCACTCCGTCACGGAGGGGTAGGGTCGAGGGAGTGTTTTGGGATTGGGCCGGAGTCTATTTACAAACGAGTGACAGATTTTGAAACATGAAGCTTAAATGTGCCACCCTTCTTTTGCATTCTGCAATGAAACATCATTTGTATTGATCATCACAATAACATCGAAATTGCAATAATCAGCCCTGTATGTATACATCTGTCATTTACCAGAGCTGTAAGCTGGAACATCTTAAAATGCACCTAGACATGCTTTAAATGTGATTGTATTTGTCTTTGGAAAAGAATAAAGAAAAAATACTTTAGAATATGGTAACCTTGTCTGTTAACCGGCAGAATGTCGGCTTTTTAAAGGTCTGTTTCAGAAGCTTGCGCTGTCTCGTTCATCTGAAAAGCTCCAGTGTGATACGAAGGTCTTCTGAGCAGACTCTGGGCTAAAGAGATCCTTTTCATTGCACACATACGCATACAACTGCCACAACATTTACAGAGCAAAGTGCAGGCTTGAATAAACTGTCTGACTGTTTGATACCACCTCTTCAAAACATTTGGAACTAGGTGACCCCAGCTGTATTTCATGTGTAGGGAGATTGTTAGAATGTACAATGAGATGGCCCGGGGCCATCTAGTATTTAGCTCGGGCAATGAAGCCTCGCCTGCTGGTTGCCCGATCGGGCAATCTATTATGCCAGTATCATGCAGCTCGCGGATCCAGTAATGAGTGACCCGACAGTAAAACTAAACATATCTATAACTAGTTTAGGTAGTTTGAGAGGTAATTAAAATAGCTACGTGTGATATTCTAACCTGAAGTGTGTTTTGTTCCGCTCACCGCTGCATGTGATCATGCACAGCTGCGTGTGGACTCGTCAGCAGCAGCTGATCTCTCTCTCCCGTCAGATTAGACTTCACTCGCGTTTATGTCCATATCGATCAGATCCAGCTAGTTCTAGCTAATGATATGACTACCTGCTTATTAAAAGACACCTAAACAATAAGTGTCGCTATGCAACCGGGTGACGCCACAAAGTATAGCGCAGCATTATGCATTTGTTTACATGCCCACCGGAACCCCGAGGCATTACCAACAGATCAACGCACAATCAACCCACACAGGACATCTCTTTCTCCACATTAAGTGTTAGACATTAGAATGGACTATTCTTGTCTGTCACATACTCTTCTTGTCTGTCACATACTCTTGTCTGTCACATACTCTTCTTGTCTGTCACATAAGTGGTGCAACTGAAGCGGTATTGCGCTAAAGGGAAATTATTTTGACC
Organism: Gymnodraco acuticeps; assembly: GCF_902827175.1. NCBI lineage: Eukaryota > Metazoa > Chordata > Actinopteri > Perciformes > Bathydraconidae > Gymnodraco > Gymnodraco acuticeps. Next base: position 868,040 of record NW_022992023.1, read on the forward strand.
AAAGAGATTTAGATTTGCCGGCTAACGGGAACTCTGACGTCGCCATTTTGTGTGCTTCGCGGATGCGCTCGGCTCCTCTCGACTGCTGCTCGGGTCTGCTCGGTCAGCTTCCGGATGAGGAGGCATTCGTTCGACCAACTTACAGTAGATAACATCACAAAACATTTTTAACAGGGGCCATAATAGTGCAAATAACGTTTGTTTTGGCAGTTATAACTGAATGTAATGTTTTCTACTTTTTTCCATCTGGGAAGGCATTTGCCTTGTTTTTTTTTGCCTTCATCAGTGTCTTGACCAACAACTTAAAAGTGTTTCTTATAGCTTTGCAGGGCAAGCGAGCAAACACAAACAAGAACAAACAAACAAGTGAAATGAAGAATAAAATTGAAATTGTACAATATAATATTGTGGTGGTTCATCTTATAATTCAGTCTAGAGAATGCACCAGACAGCATCTAAGACCTGCAAAAATCTAAATGTTCTAGGGGGAGGTCCCCCAAACCCTCCGCGTGCATTTTTCAGGGCAATCTATATTGGGCTCAGGGCCATCTGTAAATTAGCTTAGATGGCCCACAGGGCCATCTCCCAAAATCCTTAATGTCATGCACTGGTATTGCTTTCCTCTTAGACTCATTTTCCAGGATTTTCTGCCATGACACCAAGGACAGAAACATCGGGTTACGTATTGTAACCCTTGTTATATTAGCACAGGCGGAGCCCTCTACTGGACACTATGGGTACTACCTTATCATGCAAGCATTCACCTACTGAGATTTCTATGGACGTAGCCGGCCCCGGTGCGGGCCTACCTGAATGCGTGTGCATCTCACTTCCGTATAAAAGGAGGCCTCGCCTCCTGACCATCATCCTACACCACTCTTCAGCGAGCGGTATAGGACAGACAGTGCCTCCAAGGTAGAGGGCTCCGCCTGTGCTAATATAACAAGGGTTACAATACGTAACCCAACGTTATATCTCTCACAGGCTCTGGGTACAGTGGGCGGAGCCCCGACGTATGCACGCACTGTCGTCCAGCACACCGTTCCACCTCACTGTCCCTGACCGGCTTTAGCAGCCACTGCGCCTCACTCACCTCTCCCTCAGTTGTAACCGTGGAGAAGTCTGGGCTGCGGCCGATAGAGCACACCCTGACGCGCTTGCCTCGCGAAAAAACGTGTGCTCGAAAAAAACAGTGCTGAGGGCTCCCCTGCGTCCACCTATAGGCAGACAGGGGAAAAAAAACAGCCCTGTATGAGTTCACTATGCACTCTCCCTCCTGAGTCCCAAAAGAGCACAGGGAGAATGCAAGTGCCCCCTATGTCCCCACACTCAAACACTGACCCCGTGCATAGTGTGTAGGGACTATAGTATGGAGGGCTCTCCCCCTCCTGCCCCCAGGCAGGCGAGGGGAGCCCTCCAGCCCTGAAAAGGGCCCAGAGCACCCCACGTCCCCCGCGACCCTCCAGGGGTCCGGAGAAACGTAAGGGCATTTTACGCCCGGGGAGAGGGTCAGATGCCTACTGACCAACAGCTCCCCCCCTCCTCACCAGTCCTGTGTTGCCCCAGCAAGCACAGAAGTTGAGAAAGAGCCAGACATATCCAAGAGATAACACTTTATGAAGGGGCCTGGCGTTGACCAAGACGCCGCCGTGCATATATCCTCCACACTCGCACCGTTGAATAAGGCTGTTGATGCAGCCACAGCTCGTGTGGAGTGCGCACGGACCCCCGTGGGACAGGCTCTCCCTGCCTGCTCGTAGGCGTGTGCAATTCCTTCGCAAAGCCAGCCTGCCAGGCGTTTCTTGGACAGAGCTTTTCCAGTCACCCCGCCCCCGAAGCACACAAACAGCTGTTCAGTGCGTCTCAGGGTAGCTGTGCGCTCTACATAACATGCTAACGCACGCACCGGGCAGAGGAGGTGTAATTTAGCTTCCCTGGCCCCACCATGGGGTGGAAGACTAAATCCCCCCAACTGAATAACCCTCGACCTGAACGCACTCCTTAGGTTCTTGGGCACAAAGGAGGGGTTCGGTCTGAGTGTCGCGCCGCTCCGGTCATCCCGAATCAGTAAACAGCTCGGGTGCACCGACAGAGCGGTTAACTCGGACACTCTTTTGGCTGACGTTTAAGGCAAGTAGCAATGCTGTCTTCCACGACAGTGCTTTCAGGGAGGAGAGCTCCAGAGGCTCAAATGGATCTGTGACCAAAGCCTCGAGCACCAGCGGCAAGTCCCACTGTGGGGTGGAGGCGCGCACTACTGGGCGCAGCCTCCTGACCCCCTGTAAAAACCGCAACATCAGTGGATGAGAAAAGGCTGACCTGCCGTTGAATCCCTCATGACAGGACGAGATGGCTGCTGCATACACTTTTATAGTAGAATGAGCTAGTCCTCTGTCCACCAGTAACTGTAAGAAGGAAAAAATAGAGCCTAACTCACAAAATAGGGGCTCTATTCTCCGCTCCTCACACCATCGCTGGAATCCCAGCCACTTTGGCCGGTAACAGGCTGTGGTGGATCCTGCTCTAGCTGCCTGGATATACTGAATAACACTATCAGACAATCCACCCTGTCTCAGCCTGTCCCTCTCAGGAGCCAAGCCTGGAGAGGACGGCCCAGAGTGGGTAACGCCCCGATTGCACCTGTCTCTTGAGACATCGCCCCCCAGAACTGGGGAATCGCGCAGGGCTGGCCCACCTTCATCTGTGTCATCTCCGAGTACCACGGCGCCCCGACGCGATCCGGTGCTACCAGGATGACTGCCAAACGTTCTCGCCTCACTCTCTCCAGGAGAGGGAGAATGAGACGCAACGGTGGAAAGGCGTAGAGCAGCTTCCTTGGCCATGGCTCGTGTGCAAACGCGTCCACCCCCAAAGGCGGGTCGTCGCTCAGGGCCATGGAAAACCACAGGGCACAGTGGCTGTTGCGCCGGCTGGCGAACAGATCCACTTCCGCTCTCCCAAACTGGGCCCAGATCTGCTTCACCACCTCCGGGTGAACGTCCATTCGCCTGGCAGGGGGCCGCCCCTCGACATGAGGTCGGCTCTCCTGTCCTTCAGTCCCGGGATACGAAGGGCTCTCAGAGCCACCTCTGATGCCCACAACCACAGCCTCTCCGCTGTGGCCAACAAGGCGGCGGAGCGGACTCCGCCCTGCCTGTTGATATAAGCCACTGTGGTGCTGTTGTCGCTCCTGACCAATACATGTCTCCCTTGAATTAGGGGCATGAAATGCTAGAGAACTAACACTACCGCCCGTAGCTCTAGGAGGTTGCTGTGTCGTGTTTCCGTTAGAGACCAGCGCCCACCTATAGTCCTCTTCAGGCAGGTCCCTCCCCATCCTGTTCCCATGAACACTGTGATGTAGAAGGTGTTACCCGTCCCAGTGGAGACCCCCTCCGGAGGCGACCGGGAGACCCCCAGAACCGGAGGTTGCTCTCCACTGAGGGGGGGATGGTCACCAGCCGCTGTTTGTGCCTCTTGGGATCCAAACGCAGGCTGGAGAACCACCTCTGCAGGCGGCGCATATGCAGTAACCCCTGCGGGACCACAATGTGAGCAGCCGTCATGAGATTCAAAGTCTGCATGACAGTTAAAGCTGTCACTGTCGCCCCCTGTCGCAGCCTGTGAACCGCCCGGAGAAGCGACGCACTTCTGCTCTCTGACAGGGTGGCGCGTAGTGCGCCTGCATCGAACACCACTCCCAACTACAACGCCTGTTGGTGAGGTATGGGGGTGCTCTTTTTTCAATTGATCGCAAAGCCTAATTTGGTTAGGTGTGTGATCAATTGTGCTGTGCAAAGCATTGCCTGTTCCCTGGACCCGGCCATGACTATGAGGTCGTCTGGGTAAAAGAAAAACTCTCATGCCGTGGGCGTGCAGCGGTTGAAGCGCAGTGGCCACACATTCACTGAACGTGCGTGGGGATAGGGAGTAGCCGAACGGTACTCTGTTGTACTCGTAGGCTATCCACTGGAAGGCAAAACGCAGACATTTTCTGTGCTCCGGAGCAATTCCCACATGAAAGTATGCGTCTTCCAGGTCGATGGTGGTCAACCAATCGCCCGGTTTGCACAAGCCCCATTAACTGTTTTTATAGTTAACATGCAGAATTGTCTACAGGCAATGTAGCGATTCGGGCTGCTGAGATCTAGAATAGATCTGAATTCCCCTGTCTTCCTGAGAACCAGGAAGTACATGGTGTGAAGTAAAAACTTCTTTGCAGCAATGTTGAGCCAATCATGAAATGAGGGAAACTGGATTCGCCTTAGTCAATACACTGATATTTATTGAGACAAAACGGCCGGAGGATTAACAAAGCAACTCGCACTGTTTAATGCAAGCTGCCAAAATTAACTCTAAACACAAAAGACAGAAACATCTCTATATATCTTTTAAAGGAGGGGTCTAAACAGCCCGCCCTTTCCCCTAATCATTACCAGACACCAAGGACAAATACTGCATATATTGCCCCTCCTTAAGTGCCCCAAACCCCTCACCCACACAGAGAAAGAGTAGTCACTCATGTGAAGTTTCTCAGGTCAGCTAAGCATCAGACTAAAATATTCCTTTACACATGGAATAAAGACCATTTTCTCTGTGCTGAGGGTGCACAACAGACACAGCCTGTTTCTGCACCAGAGCCTGAATCTCTGCTGAGAGGAAACCAATCTCCTCCTGGGAAGACAGATTTCCTCTCGCATGCCCATAAAAGGAGGTGGGCCGCTGCAAAACTGGAGTGAATAGCCCCATTTCGGCGTCCTGTCCATCCACTTTGTTAGTACACAGCTGAGTTTCAATTCCCCATAACATTGTGTTCATGGAAAGCTCTCAGCTGTGGGGCTGCAGCTACTGTGGTACTCTCTGGTGACCCGTTCCGCCGAAAAACTCCCCGTGAAGGGAAGATTTGTCCATGGAGGGTCGACACAGAAAGAGCCGATTATTTACTGAGGTCACTGAACGCACCGCCGCGCGCTCCACCATAATGCTGTTTTTACCACTACGGTAAACAGTATTTAATCGGAGTCTTTATAGGCGTAGTGTGTTCTACTGAGGTCCTGAACGCCCCGCCACGCGCTCTTGTGTGAGTGCGGGCTCCGCCATAATGCAGCCTTTACCACTATGGAAAAACTGCATTAATTGGAGTCTTTGCTCTAGGCGTAGTGTGTTCTCTGACAGCAATACGCCGGCCATAATGTCCCTGCACCCACATAGCGCTCTCCTTTAGATAGCACTCCCTGCGGTTCATCCCTCTCATCTGCGCATGCCCACTAGCCACCTTCTTTACAGGAGCTACAGCTGGGGCAGCGAATGGGGAATTTGTACGGTTAACATTGTGTGTAAGTGTAGCATTTGTGGAAACAAAAGACACTCAGATTTTTGATACAGATCAACCTCATTCTTGTGCATTATACAGGAAGGAGGCAAGACTCGCCCTCTCGTCCCGGGCGGAGAGATTTTCTCCCCCCGCCAGGCCAGTCAGATCCGTGAAGACGGGCAGCCCGTCCCCGTGAGTGCCGGCACGCCGGCCACGGGGTGGGCTGAAGAGGTGGAGGGCGCCGCGGGCACGAGATCTCCGTGCCGGCACCTCTCCCTTCGTCTCACCGTCACGCCGCGCTCCCCCGTGGAGGAGAGCCCTATGCGGTGACTCTTCTCTCTACTGACGTCTTTGAACGCACCGCGGCTCGCCCTCAGGGGAGGGGGCCGCGCGCACCGTCACAATGCCGTCTCTTCGAAACGGACATTATGGGAAAAAGTGGAATTGTGGAGAGAGATTACTCTTACTCTGTGATAAATGCACTCGTTCTTGTAAGAGAATATTTTAATCTGATCTGTTTATAGAGCTCTTATAGTTTTTTAGAATCTGTGATACTGCAAACATCTGCTTGTAGTCACTCAAAGACTCCTCTGTGGGTTGAGGTCACAGGTCAAACGCTTCTCCTATATCCGTGGGGGAAGGTTTCAGGCTTGTCTGCGTTTCCTTGAGACAAGTAGTTCATTGTCTTCCATCGGCTATTGATTAGGTAAACGCGGGCTTTCTGTGGGCCGGCCTCTCCTCGTGTAGCAGCGATGTTTGTGGCTTTGGGGGCAGAGATTATCTTGGTGGAGCACAGGACAGTGTGAAACTAAGATGATCTCCCGGCCGTATGTAATTAATGTACTGTGATCAATAAACTCTCAGTGCTTTGGCTAATCGACGTTCCAGACTCCTTCATTCTACCTCAACATTGCAACAACAGAAGTTTACCTTCACAGTTCTCACTGAATGCATTTTTCCCACACACATCACTCTAGAACTAGAGTTTACAAACGTAAACCACCGTTCCCCTGCGGAGGTCACGAGGGCCGCGCGCCCACGTATTAACGCTGTATTTCCCATTCAACGGTGAAATGCATTAATCAGAGCTATTATACCAGGCAAGGTGTGTTTTCTGACAACAGCACGCCGGCAATAGCGTCTCTTGAACCCGCACAGTGCTTTGACAGCACACGGTTTATTCCACTCACGTGCACACGCCCACCTGCTGGCTCCCTATACTGGGGTTTACAGCGGGGGCGGGGAGTGTAGGACAGTGTTTCTTCCACTGGGGATGGGCAAGAATCAGCCACGCTGCGATTACTCCTTATCCCGTGAGCAAGGAGATCGATCCATAGAGCCCTCCCGTAAAGACGGGGGCTCCCAGGAGATCAACACAGTCCTCTTTGGAAAAATGCCATGCGACGTGATATCCCAGGGAAATCACAAGGCAGGCAGCGGCGGCCTGTGAAGAATTAGGGTCGACCCTATATCATGTGAAGCCACCGAGCACCGGTCCCCGGGGGAACCGGGCCTGGGGCAAGGCTCGTGGACCAAGCTACTTATTCGGCCTTGCGGCCCAATAATCGCTCTGACCTGGTGAGGCGGGGGCATCTCTAGCAATGAGCGAGTAGCCCACACACCCGCCGCCATGATCATAATCCAGGGAGCTTGAAGGAAATGGCGAACGTGAAAATGGCACCGCCTCGGCCATATCCTGGTCCCCCAAACGCTCGAAGCAGAGGTGGTGGGGGTCGGCACCCGCTATCTTTCTTTCTCTTTCTTCCTTTCTCTCAAAAAAGACGTCTCGGACTCAGTGATAGGCTATCACCTCCGCTCGCTGAAGAGTAAAGGATGATGGTCAGGAGGCGAGGCCTCCTTTTATACGGAAGTGAGATGCGCACGCATTCAGGTAGGCCCGCCCCGGGGCCGGCTACGTCCATACAAATCTCAGTAGGTGAATGCTTGCATGATAAGGTAGTACCCATAGAGTCCAGTAGAGAGCAGAGCCTGTGAGAGATATAACTGACACTGCCAGCCTTCAGATACCCAGATCCATAGGTTTCATATAACTAGATTAGTTCAATGTCATCCATAAAATGGTATCTGGATGATTCATCAAAGTTGTTCAGTTGTATTGTATTGGGGTAGTGTGTTCTGACGGTCAGGGTAAGGTGGAGCAGGTTTGTAGTGTCCTTCCTCTAGCCTGTGGTCCAGTGTCTCCTGTACATTATTCATTCATTTGGGTGGTGAACCCATAACTGGGTTCCCTTTCACAGGGCTGTCTGGACCCATATAACTCAGAGAGAGACAGTACTTCCTGTTCTCATACAGCTCCAACACTGCTATCATACTGCAGCCCTATCTGTTTCTGCTGTGCTGAATGTCACATTCCTGCGTAACTTCAGGAAACTGGGCAGAATGTCTTACCTCCTACCCCCCTGCCTGAAGTGAAGGAGAGCAGTACATGAGTCATGGATCACGTGTTCCGTGACTACTGAGGTCCAGTGGTCTCCAGTTAATTGCTTTGCCTTTTCATTGCCCTGCACAATGGTGTGAGTTGGTAATGTGGTGATTTCGCTCATTAATTTGACTCATTTATGTTAACAGCCCTAGTTAAAGCATCATTTACTCGTAATCCCCAGAGTTCTGCTGCTCGACTGATAGTGGGCACACTTTTAAAAGCCCAGTGTCTTCTCTATAACATATATATTCTTTACCGTCTCATATTGGACAGCTTTGGGGGCTCTATCTCCTGCATGTTGGTTATTCTGTTCATCAAACCAGAGTAAACATGTAGGAACAAATCTGTTCCAATGAAGAGGCTAATGGTCACATCTAGCTTCAAGCCATTTGCCCAGTCATTTTAGAATGTATTCTCCACCTTTTGACTCCATAACATGCCTATTTCATCTAAGCTTGATTCATTCATTTATTAGTATCAGTTTCCTTAGTTCATTAGTAGACTTCCTTCGTAAAGATATATCTAGCTCATGTCTTATGGGCACGTTTCTTATTTTTGTTCCAATGTATTTCACATGAGAAAGCGGAATAGACATATAAGCAGCAAACCCTGGAGTCCGGATGCCAGAGACAGACTAAGATTTGACTTTGTCCCTGTAAAGTGACATCATGCTTGTGTGTCCGTGCAGTGGTGTCCTGCTGGCCCTCAGTGAAGGTGCTGTCTCCAGAGGACGGGAAGCAGAGCATCGTGCAGGCGGCGCAGCAGCTGTGTCGCTCTGTGGAGAACAGAGAGAGGAGCTCCAGAGACATCAGCGTCTCCATGCTGGACCTGCTGCTCCGAGGTACTGCATCACTGTCCCTGGGACACTTCCTGCACCTAGAGTCTTCTCTTCCTATATTTGCTGTCTTTGTGTCCCTCTCAGTGAATGTGTCCTGTGTATGGAGGTCTCTCAGCTTCCTGTGTTCTGAGTTATTTATGGTATGAAAACAGTGCAATATTATGCAGATCTTGATATGACAACCTACACTCAAAACAAATGAAAAATATCATTATGACATATTTTACTCATGGTGCAGCCCTATGGACTTGAGTCTTTACTCAGGAATCATTGAGTGGGAATCCCTCCATGATGGTAACAGTATCGCTGCATTATAAAGGGGTTTATGTACAGAAAAATAAAGGTTGAACAGAGGAAGGAATTGTATGCATTGCAGACCAGTCGTAACGTTTGGCAAGACACTCATCTAGTCCTCATTGATGGAATATGCATTGTCCAGTGTTGGACAAATATGTATTTGACATGATCAGGATGGATTCTTATGGTCAGGCAAGATTCCTCATCAGCATAAAGTCGGGTTGAATCATTATTTAAGATGAATTGTTTTCAATAAGGATAAGATTCCCAGCGCCTTTCCTCTGCAGAAATAGAGAAGGATGCAGTGAGAACCACCAAAGATCAATAGAACATATGCTTAGTATTGGGATAGGAAACTACTGAAATTGACAGAAAAATAAGCCTTTTAAGATTGCTCCATGTTAAAATAAATAATATATAATACAAACATAAAAAAAGAGTTGATTTAATATTGACAGGAAATAATCTGCTCAGAATGAATTCAAATCAGTCGTCTCATACATACTCTTTTCAGCTATTGCATTCATTATTAGGTTTAATTTGACAGTTTCTCAGTCTTTCCTTACGGTTATTTTAATGGTCAAAATATAATATGTCACATTAGTCAAGGGTCCTCAGTTTACTCAATGATAGATAAAGGGTCCATTAAGGAAGAGGTTCCTCGCCAGCTGCAACACTTCTGATCACTCCCCACAGGCTGGGGTTATAACATTTCTATTATTAATATATTATTATAGCATGTTTTTTATTGTGTGGCTGTGCTCTATAATACACTTATGCACAAATATATGCTAGTGTAGGGAACACATCTGAATCCTGAGCTCTGTCTGCATCAGTGTTGGGAGTAACGCGTTACTTTTGGCAGTAACTAGTACCCTAACGCATTACTTTTTAAATTCAGTAACTCAGTTACCGTTACTACATGGTGCGTTACTCCGTTACTGCGTTAGTTTTTTTTATATAGTCAACAGCCAGGCGAACAGAGATGAGAACTGTACTTAAGTACTTGAGTAAATGTACTTTGATACTTCCTATGTCACATGCGGAGACGGGCTGTGGGCGTGTTTGTGTTGTTTACTAACAAGACTATCATGGCGGCGGCGGAGCTCAAGTCTAGTTTCTCCACCTGGAGATATTCTCACTATTTCACTTTTGTCGAGCACAAAGAAAAGAACGTTTTAGTTAAATGTAAGTTGTGTCTTGGCGGGTCAGAGATCCTATCTACTGCCCAAACCAGTAATTCAAATATCTTAAAACATCTGCAAAAACAACATGCTGGGACGAAGCTAGTAGCTAAGACCACAGAGACTCAGCCGACGCCACTCCACCTCCACCTAAGCAACAGCGGCTGGATTTTAACCAAGGGACTGCTAGCCAGGGAAAAGTCGATAAAGCCATTGCACGGTATGTTGTAGAACATATGCAGGCTATTGCTACAGTGGAGTCACCCGCTTTCAGGGAGCTAGTTAGCATGATAGCATGTCCGGGCGGCACACGGCATATGGGACGGAAAACTTTTTCCAACTACCTGGAGAAAGAATATACAGAAATGGAAAGCCAGCTAATATCGATGCAATCCAGATTGCATATAATGCATGTCAAGTTGATCAACAGATTGTATTATTCTCCAATGCAATGACAGTACTGAAATGAAGGCTATAAGGGCATTAATGGGAGCCCTTTTTTCAAATAACGAAAACGTTACTTGTCACAGTAACGCATTACTTTTGGGTGTAAGTAACTAGTAAAGTAACTGAGTTACTTTTGACATGAAGTAACTAGTAATGGTAACTAGTTACTGGTTTTCAGTAACTAGCACAACACGTCTGCACACATATTAGTAAAAGCCCCTCTTCATCATTTCCTGAGGAGACGTACTTAAATGAAGGCTTCACGTACATGGTTCCCGGGGTAACTGTGCTTTGCTGATGACATGCTGTGCTTGTTTCAGAATCCAAGAGCGTCCCAGACCCTGAGCTGGTGGTGAAGTTTGGCCCGGTGGACAGCACGCTGGGCTTCCTGCCCTGGCACATCAGACTCACAGAGTTCATGTAAGCTGCGTCCCCTAAATACAGCCATGACAGTTATAGATGGAAGCTTCAGGGGGTCTTTTTGTAAAATGGGTATATTGAACATGAAAAGAAGATGGCAGTGTGTTTCTCTGAATGTTGGTTGATTTGTCCCGCTCTGTCCTCAGCTCCCTGCCCTCCCACAGAGACGTCTCCTACGAGGACCTGTTGGGGGTGCTGCGGCGGTTTGGCAGCTGTCAGCAGCGGCTCGGACAGTGAAGTGCAGGCAGGAGGAAGTGCGGGGTTCACAGTCGGAGGAGAGTTTGGACAGGTGTGACCCCTCCATGCTTCGCTGTGTCCCCCACTACTCCACTCCCCAAATCTGTCCACGTCCTGGTTCTTGAGAAGACAGCCTGCCAGATCATTTCCTGCCACCAGCTCTTGTCTTATAATAAACTTGCATTCCAGGACTTCTGGAACATGCTCTCCAAGCCAAGAGAAAATAGCACATGAGACTCAGTGGCAGGAGAAGTGCGCACAGACTCCGTTCTGTCCTCTCAGAGCCTCAGCCTCCAGCTGCTGTTGTCTGCCTTCCCTCAGCAGATAACAAAGAAGAAGCAAGGCTTTGTGCTGGCAAATCCAGCTGCATTTCAGAGAGAAGCTCGACTCCCTAACACAGCCAAGGAGCGGAAGTGTAGCTGAGGGATAGAGTGCTTAATAATAGTGTGTAAATAGGAGAAATCCATGTGGCTATGTTTGTCCCTGTGGCTCCAGCTTGTTCATGTGTAGTGTTGCTTCAGACACATACAGAGTCTCTGGGCTCCTGTTAGACTGACCAAGCTCTGAAATAAAGAAATGCACTGTGTGTCTCCTGAAAGCTCTGAAGTATCACCTTAAATGACAATCCTGTGTGGAAACAATCCTAACTCCTCCTGATATCATAACTGAGTTATCACTCCTCAGGCAGCCACAGGGAGTTTGAGGAATAATGAACTTCTAAATATGCCTTGAGTTTAGAACATTTTTCAAACTACATGGGTCATATTGTGAGAGATTTTACAAACATGTCTATCAGTAATAATAAGTTTGTCCTCACCGAGTCAATAAGTGAGTGAAAAGACGTCTGACGGAAGAACCACCAGCCGTCAACTGATCAGCTGAAAGTGAGGTGAGAAAGATGAGGAGAAATGGTTACAGAATTATCCAAATGAGAAAGAAAACCACTAATACTCAAGTTTAACCAGAATGCACTGCAGCCACAAAATGTGTCAACACAGCTGACTGAGGCAGCATCTCACTTCGGTTATTTTTCATTACCTCACTCCTCAGGCTGCAGTCGAATATTCCAAAAATCAGCTCCTAAATTCTATCGCTATCGTCTATTCCTTGACCTCTGAGTGAAACGTCACGGGGTTAAGGGCTAGTGGATAGGAGAATTCAAAAGGACTTAGGAGAAGAGACTGCGGTACTTTAGAGAATCCGAATGCACTTTCACTCTCCGACGTGTTTATGATGCGCCAGCGGACGTCCTGAATGTGCGTCTGCTGCTGTGGGGAAACTATGGAAACTACAGTTTTCTATAGCGGACTACAACATGGATGTTTAATAAGAACGAGGGACTACTGTAAACTCATCTAGAGACTCTGCACCGTGCTCTGATGCTGTTGCTTTATGTTTTATGAACAGGGACAACAGAGAAACGTATTCTTCATGACCAAAGTTGGAATTGAAATAAAAAAGGAAAGTGAAACTTATGCTTGTCACCCTCTCCCTCCGGTCCACATTAATACAAATCATCCCAATACGTATGATTGTATGAAAAGATCTTAAAATCAATACAAATGTATTTATTATAAACGTTAGTCCTTAACATCTATCACTGTGTATATCACCATTCAAACATCTTTTAAAAGTTGAGCAAACCCCACACAGCTCAGTGAAATGTTGACTTTATTTGATCATTTCAGGAAAAACTAACGTTCATATTTCTCTCTTTGATTATAATACTGATGAACGTTCAAAACAAACAAACAGCAGTAATTAAAGTTTAAAAGTCTCAAAAATGCTACAACTACTGTCACAAACTGGATGAATGATGTATTTTGTTAAAGGAGGATGAAAGCGTAATCAAGGAGCACTATTGGAGTGACTTTGATGGTTATTGGACTCAGGATTAATTCATTTGGATTCCCGCTGTATGAAGAAACTAATGGACGGCGCAAGTGGAAACAATTCACAAAGGGATTAAACTGTTTAAAACACATGCTCAAAGTAAGCCGGATTTTGCCGATGTGTTTATGTGGATTCAAAAGTCGTAAATAATCTACAAAATGGAGGAGACCGATCTGATCGGAGCAACTGTGACAAATAATCCAATTGAAACCGCCATGGACAATGACTGTTTTAAAAATACACTTATCCAGACGAGCCTGGTTTGGACACTTTATGGGCAGAAGAAACATTTATATTAAAGAAAGAATTATACATTTGTCTTTTTATTCCTTTAATACTAACTTGAATTTTTATTACAATTAGTCAATTATTTTTTATATTTTATTGTAATGTAGAGACCAGGCTTTTAGTGACATAATCAGTCATAATTGCCTTACAATTATATGTAAAAAAAAAAAGTCTAAATATGATATTTGGCCTCAAATCACCTGGCGCGCCCCCCAGGTTGGGAACCACTGATCTAGAGCAGGGGTGCCCAACGTTTTTTGAACCGAGAGTCTGCCGAGATCTACCAGTCCAAATAGAGAGGCGTAGCCATTACTGACAGCCTACTACCAGGTAAATACACACTTCTACTTGTATAAAACTGACCTTTGTACGATGAATACTTCATAAAATACTGCAGATCCTTTATCTTACCTCTTTCTAATCTACACACATACAAGTATTTAACTGAAGTTACACAACAGTGTTGTTGATACAGAGTTTGAGTTTATTCACACGTCACTACAGTGGGTAATGTTTTCAAGAAACATTGAACAGTGCTGCCACATATGACACAGGAAAAAAAGAAAAGACTCTGAACCCTTTCTTTGCCATTATATAAAAATAGTGTTGCTACAAAAGTATAAATTAGGCTTACTAATAAGACAACTCAGATCTGAAGCTACACAGGAATCTGCTGCAACAGTGCAATAAAAAAGACAACATTAATAGAATCAAACCCTTTTTTTGTTGCATTTTAGTAGAGTATACAAATAAATGCCTTTAAAATAGGATGCAAGCAACACTAGTTTCTTAACCTGAATTGATAATAGACTATAAACAATTTAAGTTTGCATTCTTATACCATTGTGTACTTTAATTATAATGAATAAGTTCAAACAAACTAAAACTTACAGCTGATTAATAACGGTATCTAACTTGAGTTTTTATTATATCAAAAACCTGTTGAAATGCTACTGTTATTTTTACTGTCCCCCAAAAGCGCGTTGGCAGCCTCCAGGAATGCTTATTTCACAACTTCGCCGTCTTTGAAAGACTTCATGTGTTTCGCAAGAACGTGACTGACACGATAAGATGCTCTGGTAGCAGCCTTGCTCTTGATGTTGGGCCTGGTGAAAATGGACTGCTGTGCATTTAGCTGTCCTTTCAGGCCCCTCCCCTTTTGGGAGCGTAGGGCAGAATTAGGCATGGGAGCCTGCCTGCAGACCTCCACTGTCAGGACAGTTCCGGTGCAGACCTCCACTCTCAGAACACCTCCACTGTCAGTACAGGAAGTGACGATCCTGACGAACACGTTTTTTTCCCCGCCCACCGAATCACAATGGAGACTCATCACGGAGGTGATGAGTCCGCCCACCGTGCACTTTGGGTCGGCCTTGGTCAAGCCGTTTTGACCCCCCAGCCCGGTTCTCGTAAAAGTTTTTCGCTCAAAAGCATAGACTGTATATATAAACTCAAAAGACACCATGGAGGAATGTAACGGGAGTTGACAGGGGACTCTGCCCGCCTCACGAGTGCCTATTTTCGGACACTTTTTTTCACTTTCCCCCTATTTTCCCCGGTTTTATTATTTTTTGGGCTATTTCACCCGGTTTCTGGGGACATTGCCCGGTCTCGGGTGTCCCCCCACGGCCTGTGTCCAGCCCGCCCCCCACTCATCCATATATTAACGGATTTTGACCATTTTTGTTGCATTTTTCTCCCCTCACTGATCGAATGGCAAACGCGACCCACTGTCGGAGGGCCTCCGCGCCGGCCCGGCCTAGTGCCGGTGCTCTGACGGTCGGTTCCTCCGAACTGCGGGTTCGACTCTGATGGCCGGGAGGGTTTGCTGCGTAGGGGTGGGGGACTTCCCCCACTCTGCGTGTCTCTTCCTTCCCGGGCCGGCCGATATGAAGCGTGACCAAGACGCACCGTACAGGGGTCCCACGGGTCCCGCAGCGGGTCGGAGGTTCCCAGCTGGAACCTCCCCACCTCCGCCATATATATATATATATATATATATATATATATATATATATATATATATATATATATATATAGGGACACCTTGTATTGTAGTTAATATCAGTTCCGAAACAGGAAATGCACGCAAATACGAAATAAAATCGTATATATTTATATATATCTTGTAAAATACAAGACGACATCTTGTATTTTAGTTACACCCGCTACTGATTAATTCAGTCAAAATTAGACCTTGACACCGTCCACATAGCTATAGTGAAATACAAATAATAGAAAACATTAAGCCTCTTTGATGTAATAATCGGAGCAGAAACCTCTGCCATATAACACACACTTCCTTATTTATCTTTGAATAATAACGTAAAAATAAAGACGATATAGGCCTACTACAGATGATATGATTAACCGACAGCTGTGGGTATTTTATATAACAAGATGATTTGTCTACTTGTATGATACATATTTTAACTATGTCAGCATGACACCACTTAAGAGGGCAGTAGAAGTTAGTTAAAACCATATTTATTTTCTTAAAATTATTAGCCTCTTATTTATGTCATAAGCCTGAAAATGTTATGTATAATTATGTTACTTACAGCTCTATAGTCTAATTACTGTTTGCTATTACAATAGACTGTTTCACTTCACTCCTACATACTTTATTTCTCCCTTTACTGCACTATTGGATTAAGAATCTGCATATTAAACAATTTTCTAGAAATTATATCCATTTTAGATTCCATTGTGTATTAAAATGTCAATTATTTTCATATTTGGTAGTTATTTTTTCTGCTAGATCCCCTTGATGGACTCCTAAATTGCCCTTGTGGTGTGATGCGGGAGACAATAAAAGGCTTATCTTAAAGTAAACCAACATTCCTCTGTGGTGTTCATGGTATAATTAAGGTGAATTATCAAATGCTTCATTGAAAAACAAAGTCAAACACACAAAAACTGACAAAGTGTTCCAACTTCCTGTTGCCCTTTATTCAAACAACAGAAATGCATTCGCAGATCTCGTTTAAGAAGGTCCACATGTCTTCCATATGTTCAAACCTAAACTTGAATGGCTCCAAGATTGCCTCCGTCTCATCCCCGTCACATTCGTCAGGTTTTTCCTCCCAAAGCTTGACAGCCTCTCTTAGCTATTCCTAGCTTTCTAATGATATCAGGATTGTTTTTGTACTCCAAATATTAAGCGAAATATGTCACATTATATAATGACTGTCACCGAGTCATCATTTTGAGAAAAAGGCCTTAAAGTTTCCTCTTCTCTGGAATCCATCGATCTGATTGATTATTAGCGGAGCAAATGATCAAAATACTACGGAGGGAAGATATTTTCATTTGGAGGGGAAGCTCGCGAGTGTGTGTGTATACCAGTGGCATAGCCACCATAGGGCCAGGGTGGGCCCAGGCCCACCCAGTTTACTCATTGGCCCACCCTGAGAAAGCTTCGGTGTCATTTAAAAAAAAAAAATGTTTTTTATTTTTTTTAATTATTTTATTATTATTATTATAAAAAAAATTATTCACCCATTGAGAATATCCAAGAATTCAAAGTGAAATTCAAGTGAACAAATATCGAGTTTAATTCATTTGTATGTGTTTTATCCTCTGAACCGAACTCATTTACAGTAAAAACTGATTGTTGGTTCCGGCGCGCGCCATAATAACGTGAGAGAGGCAGAGAGCTGCCTGAAAAATAAATGATGGCTCAAAGTTCACTAATGAACTTTTTTTTTTTTTAAAAAGCCAGACTCCAAGAAGAGCCCCCACTGCCCTCATCTAGCAGCGATCTATACGATCATTTTCTGATAACGATGAAATAGCCCCGCCTCCCTCTCCCCACCTCTCCCTCTCCCCACCTCTCCTGCTGCTGGGCTGTCAGAAGAAAACAATGTTAACGGAAACTCTGCCGCACGGTTCCCTCGTCCCTTGGAAGAGGCGGAGAGGTGGGTGTTTTTCATCTGCTGGTGGACAGTCCGGAGAGATATACACAGGGTTGGGTTGTAACGGAATACATGTAACGGCGTTACGTAATCAGAATACAAAAATCAAGTGTATTCAGCTGGCGTTACATTTGAAAAACGAGTAATCTGATTACACTTTCGTAAACCTGAAGTGAATACATTTTGGAATACTTATTGGAATTATTGGTGGAAAAGTTTCCTCAGAAAATGTAATATTCATTGCCGGCAGAACCAGGCCCGGCTCCAGGACGAAATGACTGAGGGGGCTGATAAAAAATACGAGGGGGCGATTTTTTTTTCACAACAACGAAAAATCCTGGCAATGTAATGAATTGACACACCAAGCGTTTTTCCTTCTCACTGCTATTCTGGATTGACCCCTCTCATTCTGTTCTTTTCCTCTGATCTTTAACGATAGATAGTACATTATCAGATGGCTGCACTTTGGTTAACAGACTAACATTGATTTCCTCAATGTATAAATTGACAGGCTCTGTAATTATACCATAACCGTTTCTCCTCTATCCCTTAACTCGTCTTCCTATCAGATTTACTATCTACTCTATATCAGGATTAAAAAACAAATAATCTGGGGATTTTTTATTTCCAGGATTGAATGTTCAAATCAAGGCCTAAAACCTGGCTTTTCATAACAAAGTGACTAATATATAAACCAAATGTAATATTAGATGAAATACTACACCAAATGGACAGTCCCCTGGTTTGTCTCTAACTGCCATGAGAAAAATCAGATCAATGTTCCAAAATCCGTCACTAGATGTCGCTCATTGTCCCGATACGGTCAGAGCCGGACCGACCCATTAAGCGACATAAGCGGCCGCTTAGGGCCCCGCCGCCACTAATGGCGCATTTCCACTGCAACGGGGTAGCCCCGTTTAAGCGTCCCTAAGCGTCCTCGCTCAGGGCTCGGGCTGCCTCGCTGGCCGTCCGAGGCCGTGGCGCATTTCCATTACAGTTTAGGACCTGGGGTAGCAACGCAGTGTAGGCGGGGCGATCGGCTTTGTTTTTGTTCACATTTCGAGTTGTTCCGTCGAGCTCCCGCTGGATGTTATCATCCCCAATGAGATGTAGGAACGTCGTCACCTCCTCGGTCGACCACGGTGTGCTTTTCTTATTAGACGTAGCCATTTTGTAGCTCCTCCGTTTACAAAATGCTGTTTATAAAAATGCTGCAAGCTTGCTTCTAAATATATATGCGACGCTAGGGATGAACTCGCGCGCGATCTTGTGACGATTCTCTCTGACCAATCAGCAGGCGAGAGTGTTGACGTCACTAGTTCAGCCCTGGCCCTGGTCTGATAGAACCACAATTTTATGGGGCCGGAAAAAGAGGGAAAAAGTACCCGCTAGCCGGTACTAGGCTATATGGAAAGGCCACCAAAAACTGGCCTGGCCGCTTGAGGACGGTTAAGGACGCTTAAACGGGGCTACCTGCTGCAGTGGAAATGCGCCATAAGGGCCCCCCTAGCAAAAAAATGAAAAAATAATAATAATCTCAGTACACCGTCGCCGTGATAAGTGTGTTTAATTAATTGTGTTAATATGTCTAGATTGCCTACTCTCAAAGTCATGTATTATATTATTGAGTCAATCATATATAATACATTAACCGTGCTTTACCTGAACCTCATCATGACACTAGAGAGGACGGCAGGACTGACGGCAGGATTGTAATTTCCCGTGTTCAGTGAATTCAAAGGCAAGACACCACCAGACCAACCAGAGAGTTGAATGGAAATGTAATTGCTATAGCAACTCCAACAATTGGCCTAGCAACGGCTTAGCAACCCCATTGTTTTGTTATGAAAATGCATCTATATATATTTATACAATTCTCGCGAGATCTATCAGGGGTCGTCGTAAGTTAAAGCGTGAACTGTTGGCTAATGTTGTTATAATTCTCAGTATGTGAACACAGATCGAAAATGGAAAGATTTCTCACAAGTCAGGCGTAAACGACCGCGATCTCCAACGGAGCCGGACATCCGTGTGTGGGTGTGTCTGTCTGTTTGCGGTGTGGTTAAATGCCACAGCATGCCAGTTGAAACAGTGAACGATCGTTATTGTGTACTTGTATGCTTAGGGTGTAATGGTATTACATTACATGTCACTTGTTAAACACTTTTATCCAAAGCGACTTACATACTCAATACTGCAGTGGGGTTTGAACCTGTGACCCCTTGATCCGAACACCATCAGTCAACCCACTGCACCACACGCCTATTATACAACAATATTGTAGGAGCACAGAAACAGTGTTCAAATGTTGCTTTTACCAACTTATGTTGGTTGTGCTTACCTTGCAAAGTAATGTTATAAGTGTCAAAGGAATGTTTTAATGTAAATATTAATGATATTATTGTAGCGTGTCCAAGTTAATAGTTATGTCAGTTATCAGATGTGCACAGTTTAGTACATTTGTAAAGTTATTTAGGCAATGTTGTTTGTGGGAGTTAGTGAGAGACCGCCCCTTCCAGGTGTGTGTGTGTGCGTTTTCCGGTGTGTGTGGAGGGAGTACGAGACGGTAGGAGTTGTGTTCGAGTGTGGGGAAAAGTCATAATGAGTGTTATTGATGGGTTCTGTAAGGTGTGGCTGTGGCCGTCAATAGGCCTACCAGAAAATAAAGAGAACATTTTCGACATTGAAGGCTCGTGATCTGTGATTTTGAATAGCTACAATATGAACAGGCTCGTGCTTGGCCCACTGGTATTGTTTGTTTATTTATTTTGAAAATTAACTAGCAACGCCGTGCTGTCATGTAGCAACTGCTAAGCTACTGCAGCAAACAAATCCTGGCGCCGCCCATGCTGCCTGCCCACATATCTGATCTAAACATAGTAACGTGTGTTGGGGGAAATAATTATTTAAAGTTATTTAATAATTGTGACATTTATTTTACTTTTCGATGGATGAATGATGCTCAAAGTGGGGGGCAAAGAATACAACTGAGGGGGCAATGCCCCCTTTTGCCCCCTTGTGGCGCCGGGCCTGGGCAGAACTGTGTGCACACTGCACACTGCACAGCGCTGCAGCATGTCTGTGAGCGAGAGAGAGATGCAGCATTTTACTGTGAGGTGTCTGTGAGGCCCCGCCCCCGCACACAGATGAGAAAGAGAGATCTCTTTTAAAATATAATAAAAGTTAGACGGATATGGTTAGATAAAAATGTGCAAGATAACGTTTATGTAGCATTTCTTTATTGTCGAAATGATGACATTTATAATGGGATAAAATCAAAGTGAATGGCCTGCTGCTGCTGAATGCCTGGGGCAAGTGACTGGAAACAGTTTTAACAGTTATTACATCGTTTCAGATAATAAGAATAATAATGATAATTCATTCTATTTAGGGGCGCCTTTCAAAGCACCCAAGGACACCTTACAATTCATAACATATTCTAAGGAAAGGTTTTAAGACAGTACAAAGAATGCAGTCCGGGTGATGTTTTTTATGTGTGGTGCAGATGAGAGAGCTGTCAAGAATGACACCAAGATGTTGTGTTTGTGCTCTTGATAAGCCATTAAAACAGCAAAATGCGTGTCTCCTGTTCACCAAAACATACCCATCTATTATGGAAAAATAAAGTATTCTAAAAGTAATCTGCCACCGGTACCGGCGGGGATTGTTGTTAGCTTCTGATGCGCAGAAGAAAAATCTGGCCCACCCTATTTTTTACAGGCCCACCCTAAAGTACATTTCTGCCTACGCTACTGGTGTATACGTGTGTGTGTGTGCGTTTGTGTGTATTGTGTTTGTTTCCCGGGGAAAACACTCACGAGAAACACCGGCTGTTGTTATGCCTGCAGTGACGTTAAGTTACTCCGTTCTCCGCTTGTAATTATGCCGTTACAAGCTTCAAAGTTGTAGTTATCACCTGAATTTGCCGAAACAAGTTTAATATTCTGAAAGCCAAGACTTTGTTTAATTGAAATCAGATGAAAACAAACTGTAACGGACCCTGCCGTGTTATCTATGATTACTATACTCTTACATTCATAATTTCAGCCGGAGGGAGGGGGGGCGGCGCTGCGGAAGAGCAGATTACAAGCTTAAAAATGTATTTATCGTGTGATTTTGGAAATAAAAGTTTCATATTCTGAAAGCCAAGACTTTGTTTGTTTAAAATCAAACAAAACACCCGAAATGAGCCGTTGCGACTTCCGACTGATTTCGATAGAGCGGGTCACATATATCGATAAATGTTGTTTTGTCTGCGAAACAATACATTTAGACTGCATTCATTGTTTTGGATAGTGCAAACAGGTCACGCACCTTACCTTACTGATTTGCAAAACCCATCAGACGGTGGGCGGGGGAAAAAACGTGTTCGTCAGAATCGTCACTTCCTATACTGACAGTGGAGGTGTCCTGACAGTGGAGGTCTGCACCGGAACTGTCCTGACAGTGGAGGTCTGCAGGCAGACCCCTCTCGAATTAGGAGGGAATTCCGTCTCGTAGCGTTTGGGCACTGTTTTGCCGCTCCTAAATGACCCTTCTTCGATAAAGCCACGGCTTCGGAAAACGAAGAAGAATGGAACAGGCTAACAAGTGTGCCACTCTCTTTAACGGTTTCAACATAAACTGTACCGAAAATAAATACCTCACGCTGTCTAATTATGAACTTGCTTTACTTTCACGGAACACATTTTTGGTGATAACAAACAAATGTAACAAAGTAACATATTTACCAACACATGTTCTACGCCACTACATACTTACATTTCAATGTGTGCTGCGTCGGTTCAGCCATTCTCCGCAAGGGTTTTTGAAATTGGTCCGTGCGCAAAGCATTGTGAGGATTTTAAGGACGCAAAGTCTACCCATGTGCAGCCTCGAAATTTCCCCTAAACCAAGGACGCGGCCTCGGTGGAATTCCAAGTATGCTGGAGATTGGAACAGTCCTTCGGCGGCACTCAATGACATAGCATCCTTGAAATATTGGCTTGGAAGCCAGTATCCTCGAGATTGAGAAACGGCCACTGTCTCTGTATCACCGGAAGTTGATTTGTCTGCGCCATCTTGAGTAGCGTCCCAGTGGCCTTATTTGTGCCGGAGGATCGAGGATCAAGGAGTGATAACTGAGGAACCACCAGACCATCCTCCGATGAAATCCTCAGACAACATCATTCTTAAGTTTCTGGCACCTGCAGCAGTAACGGAAAAGGATAAGGTGCCCCCTCCAAATGCTGATGATGGTAAGTTAAGTATTCCACTTTTAATTGATTATACTGTGCATTGCACTCCAAAGATTCCTTGTAATATGATATTCCCTGTTTCTTTTTTGGTCATAGCAGTTCAGTCAACATCTACCTCCAGTGGGGCGTCAATATCTACCTTGAGTGGGGCGTCAACATCTTCCTCCAGTGGGGCGTCAACATCTGCCTCCAGTGAGGCGTCAATATCTACCTTGAGTGGGCGTCAACATCTTCCTCCAGTGGGGCGTCAACATCTGCCTCCAGTGAGTCGTCAACATCTGCCTCCAGTGGGGTGTCAACATCTACCTTGAGTGGGCGTCAACATCTTCCTCCAGTGGGGTGTCAACATCTGCCTCCAGTGAGGCGTCAATATCTACCTTGAGTGGGGTGTCAATATCTACCTTGAGTGGGGCGTCAACATCTTCCTCCAGTGGGGCGTCAATATCTACCTTGAGTGGGGCGTCAATATCTACCTCCAGTGAGGCGTCAACATCTGCCTCCAGTGGGGTGTCAACATCTACCTCCAGTGGGGTGTCAACATCTACCTTGAGTGGGGCGTCAACATCTGCCTCCAGTGGGGCGTCAACATCTGCCTCCAGTGAGTCGTCAACATCTGCCTCCAGTGGGGCGTCAACATCTGCCTCCAGTGGGGCGTCAACATCTGCCTCCAGTGGGGTGTCAACATCTACCTCCAGTGGAGTGTCAACATCTACCTTGAGTGGGGCCTCAACATCTGCCTCCAGTGAGTCGTCAACATCTGCCTCCAGTGGGGCGTCAACATCTGCCTCCAGTGGGGCGTCAACATCTGCCTCCAGTGAGGCGTCAACATCTGCCTCCAGTGGGGTGTCAACATCTGCCTCCAGTGGGGAGTCAACATCTGCCTCCAGTGAGCCGTCAACATCTGCCTCCAGTGGGGCGTCAACATCTGCCTCCAGTGGGGTGTCAACATCTGCCTCCAGTGGGGCGTCAACATCTGCCTCCAGTGGGGCATCAACATCTGCCTCCAGTGAGGCGTCAACATCTGCCTCCAGTGGGGTGTCAACATCTGCCTCCAGTGGGGCGTCAACATCTGCCTCCAGTAGGGTGTCAACATCTGCCTCCAGTGGGGCGTCAACATCTGCCTCCAGTGAGGCGTCAACATCTGCCTCCAGTGGGGCGTCAACATCTGCCTCCAGTGGGGTGTCAACATCTGCCTCCAGTGGGACAGCAACATCTTCTCATCATGAAGATGACACATCAACCCCTACCTCCAGCAGCACGACCACGACTACAAAAGGTTTGATCACATCAGACGACCCTGCACAATGGCCAAATGTCCTAAATGATGGTGAAAAGTGTGCACTAGTAACAAGAGGACCAATACAAGAAACATGTATAGTTTTTCCGCAGAATACTGAAAAAACTTCACGTAGATTTACAAAGGAAAACTATTCTGGTTTTAATTGTTCTTTATATTTATATATGTGATTTATTCGTTTTTGTATGTCTTTTATATTCATATTACTAACTAATAACTAAGTTTGAAAATAACAAAAATGCGAAGTTGTTAAATAAAAAACTGTTTACATTTAGCAATTTTTTTGTTGGTGTCAGATTATGTATAACACAATGGTGATGAAAGTTGGTTCGAGGGGCCCCCAGTGAATTTTTGCCTAGGGCCCCCACAGACTCTAGAATCGGCCCTGCGCACTGCAGATCGGGCAGGGCTGCAGATCGGGTAGTGACGGATAGGAAAGGAGGTTTCAAACTTCCTTTATAACCTCCTTTAGCTTAGGAACCACTGGACCTCCCTCACCGAAAGGAGAGGAGAAAATGCTGCCCCACAATGCATTGCAGCCGCAGCATTTGCCGTCACACAACATTCGGCCGTTCACGGAAACAACCGATTATGACCGAGAAATTATATCATGAAAGTTACGGTGCTTATTAAGCATTTTAAAACGTATGTGGTAAGTTGCCAAAGTGCTTTGTTTTGAACGTTCATCAGTATTATAATCAAAAAGAGAAATATGAACGT
Source organism: Gymnodraco acuticeps (assembly GCF_902827175.1). Lineage (NCBI taxonomy): Eukaryota > Metazoa > Chordata > Actinopteri > Perciformes > Bathydraconidae > Gymnodraco > Gymnodraco acuticeps. Next base: position 892,572 of record NW_022992023.1, read on the forward strand.
TAGTTTTTACTGAAATGATCAAATAAAGTCAACATTTCACTGAGCTGTGTGGGGTTTGTTCAACTTTTAAAAGATGTTTGAATGGTGATGTACACAGTGATAGATGTTAAGGACTAACGTTTATAATAAATACATTTGTATTTATTTTAAGATCTTTTCATAGTTCATATTGGGATAATTTGTATTAATGTGGACCGGAGGGAGAGGGTGACGAGCATAAGTTTCACTTTCCTTTTTTATTTCAATTCCAACTTTGGTCATGAAGAATATGTTTCTCTGTTGTCCACGTTCATAAAGCATAAAGCAACAGCATCAGAGCACGGTGCAGAGTCTCTAGATGAGTTTACAGTAGTCCCTCGTTCTTATTGAACATCCATGTTGTAGTCCGCTGTATAGAAAACTGTAGTTTCCATAGTTTCCCCACAGCAGCAGACGCACATTCATGACGTCCGCTGGCGCATCATAAACACGTCGGTTAGTGAAAGTGCAGTCGATTCTCTAAAGTACCGGTTGCGTTCCGATAATCCAAAAATTAGCTCCTAAATTCTAACCCTATCTCCTATTCCTTGACCTCTGAGTGAAACGTCACGGGGTTAAGGGATAGTGGATAGGAGAATTCAAAAGGATTTAGGAGAAGAGACTGTGGTACTAGAGAATCCGAATGCACTTTCACTATCCGACGTGTTTCTGATGCGCCAGCGGACGTCATGAATGTGCGTCTGCTGCTGTGGGGAAACTATGGAAACTACAGTTTTCTATACAGCGGACTACAACATGGATGTTTCAATAAGAACGAGGGACTACTGTAAACTCATCTAGAGACTCTGCACCGTGCTCTGATGCTGTTGCTTTATGCGTTATGAACGTGGACAACAGAGAAACATATTCTTCATGACCAAAGTTGGAATTGAAATAAAAAAGGAAAGTGAAACGTATGCTCGTCACCCTCTCCCTCCGGTCCACATATGATTGTATGAACTATTAAAAGATCTTAAAATAAATACAAATGTATTTATTATAAACGTTAGTCCTTAACATCTATCACTGTGTATATCACCATTCAAACATCTTTTAAAAGTTGAACAACCCCACACAGCTCAGTGAAATGTTGACTTTATTTGATCATTTCAGTAAAAACTAACGTTCATATTTCTCTTTTTGATTATAATACTGATGAACGTTCAAAACAAAGCACTTTGGCAACTTACCACATACGTTTTAAAATGCTTAATAAGCACCGTAACTTTCATGATATCATTTCTCCCATTATCGTTTGTGTCCGTGAACGGTCGACTGTTGAGTGACGGCAAATGCTGCGGCTGCAATGCATTGTGGGGCAGCATTTTCTCATCTCCTTTCGGCTAGGGAGGTCCAGTGGTTCCTAAGCTAAAGGAGGTTATAAAGGAAGTTTGAAACCTCCTTTCCTTTCATTTGGAGAATTGGAACGGCACTTATCATGGCTGCCAGTGACGTACTTCCGTGTCATTTCACTTGGTTAGGAAGGTTCCTAAGCTAAATGGACTATTGGACTGGGCCCCCGCAGTCTCTTATCCTAAGTCCTTTTGAATTCTCCTATCCACTATCCCTTAACCCTGTGACGTTTCACTCAGAGGTCAAAGAATAGATGATAGGGATATACGTTAGGAGCTGATTTTTGGATTATCCGACCGCAACCCAAAAATCAGCTCTTAAATTCTCCACCCCTGGTTGGGGGAAGTGTGTTGTGAGAACGATGTGTAAAGAGAACTACAACCATTGACTGTGAACTACAACCCGGTGTGGGTCGTTGGGCGGGCTCGAGCCTCGGTGGCCTGTCTCTTTAAGGAGCTCGTGAGCAGCGGAACTGGTCACATCAGCCGCAGCCTGCCAGCCGCACGCCCGTTCTTCTGAAAAGTTGAGTATAAAATCATTTGTATTTACGGTCTGGTGTGAGCAACGGCATGCTCATTAATCCTGTGACGGACAGCAGCGTTTCACTTTGTGTCGCCAACAGTTGGGCGGGGCACTGGCTAATACATGGAGCCACCCTGTCGGTGTATCTGTCACAGGCAGAGGTGGCGGAAGTACTTAGATCTTATACTTCAGCAAAAGATTGTTTGTAGGAATACTCTGTTACAAGTATAAGTCCTGCATTCAAAAAGTTACTCAAGTAAAAGTAGAAAAGTATTAGCATCAAAATACTTAAAGTACCAAAAAGTAGTCATTGTGCAGATTGGTCCATTTCAGAATAATATATAGGCCCTAGGCTATGATATGTTTTATAATTATTGATCATTAAAGTGTTATCAAAGCTTAAAATAATACTTAAGTAAAGTACAAGTATCTCAAAATTGTACTTTAGTACTGGACTTGAGTAAATGTACTTTGTAACTTTACACCACTGGTCTCCGGCTAATACATGGAGCCACCCTGTTAGTTTATTTGTCACTGGATGTAGAAACATGACCTACATTTGCACTCATAGCTTTGTAAAACGGAATGAGGCCTTTCATTTGGTCATCACATATTTTTCTTCATCAAAATACACTTTTACATAATCATAGATCCTGAAAATAACCTTTCTTTTGCCAAATTCTCTCATAGTTTGTGATCCTAATATAAATATATTTTAAGAAAGAGTTTATGTTGATTTATTTAGGCCTACATCAATTAATGTCCTGCAAGACATTATGATACAAAAGTATTTGAAAACAATATTGATTTCTTTAACTGTGAAGATGAAGGTAGGGATATACTATCCACCATCACATTTGGGTCAAAGTCTTCAATGTAACGTTTTATTATTTTCTTATATTTCTTTTGTTGGGTTCAGTATGTTAGACACAGTCAGTGACATGTAATACAAAAACAAATATTACTCTTCTGAGTTTAGTCTTTCCCTGCAACATTTAAAAAAAAAAAAATTGTCTATATTTGATATAATATTTTTAATTATTAATTTGTAATTGTTAATTCTCTATTCCAATTTTTAAGTATTCTTATTTTAAGGTCTGAACATACTGCTGCTTCTGTAATGAAATAATTTCCCAAATTGGAATCAATAAAGTATCTATTTATCTACTAGGGCTGCTCGATTATGGCAAAAATCATAATCTTGATTATTTGGGTCAATAATTGTAATTGCGATTATAACATGTGATTATTCATTGACTTTGAAAGCATCCATTTATTGTACTTTAAAACAAATACAAATAATAATTTGTACATTTAAATAAATACCAATAAATATGTTGCAGTGCACTGTCACAACCTGAAAACTCCTTAACATATAGCCAACATTTTGGTAAAACATATTCAACATATTCCACTCAGTTAAACATTAAAGGCTGGCCACCGTCATGGTCCAGAAGTAACAGGAAATAAATGTTGAACTACAATTTAAGACCAAATAACAATGTTTTGCTAGAAACTAGGGCTGCTCGATTATGGCAAAATTCATAATCTCGATTATTTGGGTCAATAATTGATATCACCATTATTAAAAACGATCCATTTACTTTGAAAACATCAA